>NW_026453224.1:50000-350000 GCF_025200985.1 Drosophila gunungcola | reverse complement strand
AATCATTTTTCTCTGAGGAAATACAGTTTTTAACATATCCATTAAGGCTTCTCTGTGATTTTTCTACTGCACCAACCTTTTAATGATGGTGTGGAGTAGATTTTTTATAGTTGATTTAATTGTTCTCTGTACCCATGTCCGTTATGAGCGTTCTCATTGATCCATAGATACACATACAATTTTCAAAAATTGCTTTCGCAAGGACTGTTGCATGTTTAGATGGTATAGGTATTGATATGAGATATTTTGTTAGATCACAAAGAATTCAGTTGTGTCTATTTGTACAGAGTCAAAGTGTTTGCTTGGGGTATCAGTTATAACTAAAGGTTTTTTATTATGGCTTATAGTTTTATTTTCTCTACGCGTTTTCTAACATAATTTTTAAAATCATTTGTCATGTTTTTCCATTGATATTTTTGTCGTATTTTGTTGGTTGAACGATTGATTCCTGAGTGGCCACTACTAAGGTGATCATCGTGATATTATTTCAAAATGTTTGTCATCACACATTTGTTAAGTACATATGTAATTTTTGGGGTCAAAGGAATTCGAATGTTTTTAAGGTTTTTATTAAGGTTTAAGGTTTATTTTATATATTTTTTACATATTTCCTGGTGCTCAAAGTCTAAAAAGTCTAATTTTCTACCTAGAGGACAGCTAACGTACACTTGAAAATCATCAGCATACAAATGAACACTACAGTGATTCTGAACCTCCAATGTCAGTAAAAAAAGTTTCCACTCAAGTATGAAGATATATAAGAGTTCCACTCATATATGGAGATATGAGTTTAACAGTAGGAAAAGTAAAATCCCAGGTTATTACAACAACAATGAGTATACTTCTTCAATAAGATCAGTATAATCGATCGTACGATGGGGTCGGTTAACACACCCTAAGAGCGTGTTGGAAGCGGAACCACTCCCGCTCACTTGTACAAATATATACTCCACTGCATTCCCTTATGGTTGCTTACAGATTTTTTTAGATTTTAATTTTGTGTTAATATAAATAGCCACACCCCCGTCATGTCCCTCTCAATCTGATCTGTATGTATCGTAACCCTCACATGCAATTATTAAATCTTTAAGTTGAGGGGCAAACCACGTTTCAGATACTCACAAAACATCTATGTTGGACTTTTCAAACAAATACTCGAACTCTTCAATCTTCCTGCATAGACTTTGCTCAACTATATAATAATAATATTAATAAGTAAAACTAACACTAAAAAATGTCATATATAAGAGATAAAATCGACGAAAACGATTTTTATTATCTGCAGCTTCTCTTAGTTCACCTGCTTTATCAGCACATGATTTGTTAAGAGAGTGCGAAATATTGATCTGTAGGTCTCAAAGCTTCTGCATACTCTCAACGCACATAGCCTCAACTCCGACGCATTGGGTAATAACCAAGTGTACGATCGGATTGGGCCTTCTCGGTGCGAAAGATTTCTCGGATTCTCGGTGGCGGCGTAAGTTTTAGATTTTCACCTTCCTTCTAGGAAACTCCATGGACTCTCAGGTCAGCTGATATGCTCTCTTTGTGTTGAATCTCACCAACCCGCCCGCCTAGGTTTTGAGCGTCTTGAGTCTTGGCCTCTAGATGCATCAATCTCTCCTTAAGCTTCTCCACCACGGCGACCTGCTTCTCTAGTTGGTGGACCCTTTAAATGACTTCTTCGATTCTTCCACTCATCACGTTCACCTATTCATGCAATTCGTGTAAAATGCGATCCTCAGACTTTTGTATTGAGGCAGTTTGCTTAGCAAATTTCTGCTCGACCAACTCAGCCAAAGTAGGTTAAGGTTCATCGGATAGTCGGTCTTTTTTAAGGTCCAATGCCTTATTTTCACGCAAGTGTTTTGTGTGGCGTGTAAGTGTGGGTGTTTTCGGTCCTGGCTTGTTTAACTCGACTTAACTTTTCTAAAGCAGCTTCTGTTTAAGTTAGTTTTAAGTGTTTTAATATATTTTAGTTCACTAAAAAGTTTGAAAGAATTTGTATTCGTATGTGCTTTAATTGATTTTTGATTATTATATTACTCGACGTTTTTTAAGATTTATCTGAAAAGTAAATAATATTCTAGTGTACGGCTCAATATAGCCCGCAAGAAAACCCTCTCCCCGCATGGGCCGTGGAAATAAGGACCGATAAGGTGTAACGCTTGTGGCAGGTAAATCGATGGGCAGTGCCATCTATGAGGCAAAAACCGAAAGTGTCGCCATCTAGTGGTCAGTTGGGTGCCGCGATTGGGGTAAGAATTTTCGGAGACGAAGAGGCAACAGAGTCAATTGTCATGATCCCGGAAAACGAAGAGTTATTCCATGGGGGCTAGCTTAGCTTCCCGCCCAGAGCCACGAGCTGCTGGCTTTCTTTCCCTTTTCGGCAGCCATCGAGTGCGGTTTAGTTCAATTGTAAGTCTCGTATTTAATTAGTTGGTGAGAGTTTGCTTGAAAATTATATCTCTACAGTGGCCTTGTGTAAAGTGACGGGTAGAATTTCCGGATTAGATATAGCGCTAAATCCTGTTTACGGGTAAGAAAAAGAAATGGTTGCGAAGATTGCAGACCCAAAAGTGATTTTTGATTTAGGTTTGGCGCTTAGTATCCGATATTGGATCCGGCCGTTGCTGTAGAGGGAACAATTCATCAAGACACCCCAAAAGAAGAGCGAAGTCATCCGACGGGGGAGGGAAATTATCGCCGCATAAGGGGTCTCAAAGGCCTAAGAGTTCACCGAGATAATTATTTAATCAGCCTAAGTCGCTGGGAGCGGAGCTAGGATAAAGAGAGGGCAAAAGAGTCAAAAAGAACTCGAGATGTAACACCTGCCCAAATTGCACATAATATTTATATTCCCTCTTCATCATCTTCGTTATCTCCCGTCTGCGAGCGAAACTTAGCGAGGTTCAGCTTGGCAGGCAGTTTTTCGGCGCGCTGATCTAGGTTAGACGTTTCGGTCCACGGTCGGACGAAAATTCCATTTAACTCGGCGTATAACATTATGGAATAATGGTTAAGTCGCCGTACGGAATGTAAGGCAGTTCAGAAAGCCAAAGATCGGTCGGAGTTTGCTGAAAGTGGATAGTTTATAAGCTATTTTATAAGTTTTTTTTCCTTTTTTTGTGGTCTAGGTTAGGTGAAATAAGCCTGTGAGAGTGAAAGAGTAAGAAAAAGAAGGAAAAGAAGAGGAAAGTGCAGTGATAGTTAGAAGGCCAGAAAGGCTTTAATAATGAATAGCTAGAAGCACGAATTGCTTTAGGCATAATTTATTTTAATTTTTTTTTTGGGTGGACAGACAAGCCAATGTGTTAGAAAAGAAGGAAAGAACTGCAACAAAAAAAAGAAGAAAAAAATTTTGCTGTTGTTTTGCACAGTGGGCTCGCAGTGTATATATAAAGAAATTTAAATTTTCAGCCTAAGGTGCACTTACGGAAGCGCTTTCGTCGGTGGATCTCCGGAATGTTGGTGAGTCTGATATCTCGTTTTGTTAATATGTCTTTGTAAAATATATATATCAAGTAAATTACTTTGCGTCCCACCGTACAAAACCTAGCAGTTCGAATAATCCATAAAGGAGAAGGAAAAAAGAAAAAAAAGCAGCGGATTTACCATCTCTCTTGTCTCTCAAATTTTTGAGTGAGATGAATTTCGAAATAAGTAAAACAAACCACTCAATTTGAATTCGCCGTGCGCTCTTCACTGCAATTTTCTGCCATTTCCGTATTCTCGCTCTCGAATAATATTTTGTTTTGGTTTTATTTCGTATTACATCTTACTGCGAAGGTTAATTTAATAATTCAATTGTATTGCATGTATTTATGTTCTCATTTAATATCTTTTCAATATGTTCTCTAATTTTAAGAATTTTAATTAGGTTTTAAATACACTTTATAATGTTTAGCTAAATTATATTTTTTGTTTGCCTTCGACTAGGATGAGTCCCCGGTAGAACCCGAGTCGGTAGAAGGGGCCGTTCGATAATATGATGGGAAGTTTTCGGTAAGGAACGGCCAAGGCAGGGAGGGCAAATTTGGTTCCATTAGAACACCCGAGGAACTTTAGGAATTCCATGAGTAAAATAACTATCCCTCTTCGTGCTGGCGCGGATTCATATGATTTTTCCTACCCCATACCACTTGTCGCTGCACGCGAAAATTCGATAAAATTTTAGAATTTACTGGCTCGTGACGAAGGACAAGATCACCACCCCAAATAGCCGACAAGGAGCAGCTGGACCATCGCGCGTGCGTCCTTATCGTCATGCAACAACATCATAGCCACGTACTCGTTACAGGAATAATAATATAATTCTATTTATCTGGCGCCCAACAGTGTAGGCCAAAAATCAGGGTTTTAGATGTGAAAAAAAATGAAAAACAAAATTTTACTCTAAGAATCCCGCTCACACAAGAAAAAAAACTTTAATTTTTCATCTAGTTGGTAATGCAGTATCACAGTGGGTTGAAAGATGTGTTTACATCCCAGCCACGGTTGCTGCGGTACTCATGCCAAATATCTCGTCTCTAGTCTTACCTTAATTTCGATATTAGGCGCATAGGACATATAGTTGAATAAGTTGTACGCAAGCGTTCAACTAGCCACGGCTGATGTTGAAAGTAAGAGTGGGGCAAATCTATTCTATTTACTTTTTTTTCGGGACCTAAAGCAAGGGTTAATTAGACGCTTGGACATGCAGGTGGTAAATTTATCAATAAGTTTTCACCTGACCACGGATAATGGGCCGGCGCTGAGGACCCATCTATCAAATTTCATGCAATCGCCATCGCGTCTGTCAGGTGCATTGGATAGACAGCCGAAATCTTTTAAAAAAGAGGTCGACTGGCCACGGTTGACAGCGGGAAACGTAGGCCAGATTGCAAAACAAGAGAGAATTGGAAGAGAACCGATCAGCTCTCTTATAGTTGTTGTTTTAGTGAATCTGAGTTTGGCAATAGTCGAAGGGCTAGCCACGTAGCTCTGCATAGGCAGCAATTATATTATTTTTTTCATCTTCTTTTACTCACGGATTCCGAGTTAAACTGCTGATAAGGGTTTGGCAGGGAGAACTCCTATGTTTGAAGGCAAACTGTTTATATATTTCTATCGTGTTTTTGATTTTTCTTACAATTTTTTTTAGCTTACTTAATACTTGTACTCTCTCGTTTATTTGTTCCTTTCCTCTCATTTCTGACTTAGACCCGAGTTTCTCTTGAGTGATTTTAGAAATTGAGTGTCTTTAAGAATTGAGCGTAAAAAAATAAAACAAATCAGCTGGTCCGCTTGTTAAGGTCGTTGACCGCAGGTGTAGAAAAAAATAAAAGCAAGGAAGGAATGATTAAATGTTAGGGATTTTAGCCGAATATAATTAGTAACTTTAACTTACTCGTTCATTTAGCTGTAAATTAAAAACATATATTTTTAGGATTTTAGGTTTCTTACTTTTCTCATTGGTTGAAGATCAGAAAAAAAAAAAAAAGGCCAAACAATGAGCGATGCCGATAAGGTAGAGACTCCAACGGGGTCTAAGTGCAAATCGTGCGAGAAAGACTTGGCGATCTCCACAGCTTACAAGACGAAATGCGGTCATGACTTCCATAAGACTTGCATAACTAGTCATTCGAAGACTCATAGAGAATGTCCGATTTGCGGAATCATTTGTTTTCAACTCCCACCGAGTAGTAAAACGATTGTCAATTCGCCAGCCCCCTCTGGGAAAACCGGCGAAAATCGCGCTGAGGTAGACATAGGGAATTTAGTGACTCAAGCGGTCCAGGGGATGAAAAATAATTTACTCACTCAACTTTCTCAGCAAATGGCTCAGATTATACAAGCTAACATTGCTGCACTGGTTCCTGGGAATCCCTTAGCACCCCCAAACCCAAGCACAAACACCAACTGGACGGATCAAGAAAGACAACCAGTCGAAAATTTTCATCAGTTCCGGAGTGAGTCCAGATTTACTCCTGTCAGCGTAGAATCCGATGCCATTTATAGACCAGATAGGGTGGGCCAAATATTAAATAGTTGGAAAATTCGTTTCAATGGCAGTCTTGATGGCATAAGCGTGGACAATTTTATATATCGAGTTGAGGCGTTAACAGAACAAACGTTAAATTCAAAGTTTGAAATTTTAGCTAGCAATGCTAGCCTATTGTTTGATGGTAAAGCTCGCGATTTCTATTGGCGATATCATAAATCCTGCAATGGAGAGGGGCTCGATTGGAAAGCTCTCTGCCAAGCTCTTCGAAAACAATTTAGGGATACCCGCTCCGATGTCGATATCCGTGAAGCAATTCGGGATAGAAAACAAAAAGAGAAGGAAAATTTTGATACTTTTCATGATGCCATTGTCTCATTAACGGATGGGTTAGAAGTGCCGCTCTCGGAAAAGTCCGTGGCAGAAATACTAGCTAGGAATTTGCGCCCTGAAATACGACATGAACTTCTTCATATCCAAATTAATTCGGTGGGGCAATTGAGAGAAATTTGTAGGCGAAGGGAAAGTTTTCTGGAGGACGTGAGGCGGAATTATGCATATACAAAGGCAACTCCTTACCGGAAGCAAGTTGCTGAACTGCTTGAAGATCCGTTGCCAGAGGAAGCCGCCGAATTTTCCGAAAGCGAAGTGGAAGTGGGAGCTTTGGCTTTGATTTGTTGGAATTGCCACAAAGAAGGGCATCGTTACCAAGATTGTGAAGGGAAGCGTAGGGTTTTCTGCTATGGTTGTGGAAAGCCGAACACTTACAAACCTTCGTGTAGTAAGTGTCAAAAAAACGCGAAGGGGAACACACAGCCTCGTCAGCAGCCGTGTGTTCAACGCCACCGCCCGACGAATTCCGAGGCAGAACAATAGACATTGAAAATACTTCGGTAGAAATAGAAAATCCCAATTCTTCAGCACCAACTTCTGTTCAAAAATCTTTTTGGTCGAACAAATTAAATTTACAAATAAATTCATCTAAAATACCAAGTTGTTTAAAACATCAAAAGTCTCAATCCAGGAACGCACAGCGAATGAGAGGGTATTGGGCAGCTTTGAAAACAATAAATACAATTAGGTATAAGGAGAAGGACAAGCGTCCCTATGCCGAAGTGAGTCTTTTGGATCGTATTGTTATGGGGTTATTGGATACGGGGGCAGCTATTAGTGTTATAGGCGGAAACCTGGCTCAACAAATAATAAGAAGTAAAATTACTTTTAAGCGGGGAACAACTTCAGCATGCACTGCCGACGGAACGAAGCAAGAAGTCGTTGGTCGAATAAAAACTGTAGTAAAGTACAACAATCAGGAAAATGAATTGGATCTCCATCTAATTCCAACTCTCAGTCAAGACTTATATTTAGGGATTGATTTTTGGACTAAATTTGGTTTATTGCCAACAGAAATGCAGATCTCTGAAATTGTGTCTGACACCCATAGTCTTACGGCAAAACAAAGTGAAGATTTGCAAAAAGTTGTTAGTTTCTTTCCCTCGTTTTCCGTTTCTGGGTTGGGAAAGACAAGTATCCTCTCGCATTCGATTGATGTTGGAGATGCTAGGCCAGTAAAACAGCGGCATTTTCCAGAATCGCCGGCTGTGGAAAAACTTTTATATGCCGAAGTAGATCGTATGCTGAAGCTGGGTGTAATTGAAGAGTCGGATAGTGCTTGGTCGTCACCGGTTGTGCTGGTTCAAAAACCAGGGAAGATTCGCCTTTGCTTAGACAGCAGAAAAGTAAATGCAGTAACAAGAAAAGATGCGTACCCGCTTCCCCAAATAGATGGCATCTTAGGGCGTCTCCCAAAAGCAATGTATATTTCAAGCCTTGACCTCAAAGATGCTTACTGGCAAGTGCCTCTCGATCCTCAATCTCGCGATAAGACGGCGTTTACTATACCTGGAAAGCCTCTTTATCAATATAAAGTCATGCCTTTCGGACTGACCAACGCTTCACAAACTATGACTCTCTTGATGGACAAAGTCATTCCTGCCGAACTCCGTAACGAAGTATTTGTTTATCTGGACGACTTATTGGTTGTCTCAGATAGTTTTGAGTCGCATTTAAAGGTATTGGAGATAGTTGCAGGGCATATAAAGGCGGCTGGGTTGACTCTTAACGTCGAAAAGAGCAAGTTCTGCATGCGATCCGTCAGATATTTGGGTCATATTGTGGGAGAGGGTGTAATAAGAACGGATCCCGATAAGATCTCAGCCATGACAAACTTTCCGCTGCCAAATTCATTGAAAAGTCTGCGAAGATTTTTGGGAATGGTAGGCTGGTATCGGAAATTTATTAAGAATTTTGCATCTGTGGCTTCCCCATTAACAGATTTGTTAAAGCCGAAGCAGAAATTTGCCATGACGGCGGAAGGAAAACAGGCCTTTGAAGAGTTAAAAAACATGTTATGCTCGGCGCCAGTTCTTCGTAGTCCAGACTTCAATAAACCATTTTTTGTGCAGTGCGACGCTAGTAAAACTGGTGTCGGAGGAGTTTTAGTGCAGAAAACAGCTGAGGGTGATGAGTATCCGATAGCGTTTGTGTCAAAAAAATTAAATAAAACACAAAAATGCTACTCAGTTAGCGAACAGGAGTGCCTGGCCGCACTAGTCTGCATTAAACGATTCCGGGCATATATCGAGGGTCATGAGTTCACAGTTATTACTGACCATGCGTCCCTTAAATGGCTTATGACTCAAACGGGTTTACATTCTCGTTTAGCTAGATGGGCTCTGAAACTGCAGGGATTCAATTTTAAAATTGAGCATCGCAGCGGAAAGTTAAATGTTGTTCCGGATGCGCTGTCTCGAGTAAACGAGGAAAATATGGCTGCATTAGATGCTGGACATGGATTGTTAGTGGATTTGGAATCGGCAGAATTTAAATCTCCAGAATATGTGGAATTTGTGGACCGACTAAAAGCGAACAGCGAAAAGTTGCCAGATATAAAGGTTACCGATGGTTTGGCGTACAAGAAAATGGATTACGCCACAGGAGATTCACTTCACGACGAGTTTATTTGGAATTTATGGATCCCGAAGGGGTTAGTTCAGGAAGTTTTAAAGAATGCTCATGATCATCCCATGGCTTCGCACGGAGGGATACATAAAACTTTAGAGCGTGTTAGAAGATATTATTATTGGCCTGGTCTGGTAAAGGATGTAAAGGCCCATGTTCTTTCTTGCGATACGTGTAAAATGACTAAGGCTCCTAATACAGTTCAGAGACCTCGGCTAGGGGTACCACCAGAGTCGGGAAGATTCTTTCAGAGGTTATATGTTGATTTCCTGGGTCCATATCCACGTTCAAAAAGCGGTAACATAGGCATTTTTATCGTGTTAGACCACTATTCGAAGTTTGTGTTCTTAAAAGCAGTTAAGAAACTAAATGCAGACGTAGTGATTAAATATCTGCAAACTGATCTGTTCCATACGTTTGGAGTGCCAGAAACGGTTATTTCGGATAATGGGTCACAATTTAAATCAGACGCGTTTCAAAAATTTCTTCGGAACCACCGGGTAACGCATTCATTCACGGCAGTGTATTCGCCACAAGCAAATGCATCGGAGCGAGTAAACAGGTCGGTGATAGCCGCAATACGATCATATGTTAGGCCCGATCAGAAAAATTGGGACGAAGAGCTGAGCAGCATTTGCTGTGCATTAAGATCTGCGGTACACTCTTCTCTGGGAACGACACCCTATTATATGGTATTTGGCCAGCATTTTATAAATTCCGGATCGACATACAAGCTGCTAAGAGCTTTGGGGTTGCTGGATGATCGTTCTGCGCTATTTTCTAGAGAAGATTCTTTAGAGTTAGTGCGGAATAGAGCTGTCGAAGTTATGAAAACGCAAAATGAGAAAAACGAGCGACTTTATAATCTGCGGGCTAAGGACGTTTCCTATGACCTTGGGCAAGAAGTATTTCTAAAGAATTTCAGGCAAAGCAATTTCCAAGCAGGCTATAATGCTAAATTGGGTCCGAGGTATCTTAAGGCCAGGGTACGCCAGAAGGTGGGAAATGCTTACTATGATCTGGAAGACCTGCAGGGACGATTAATGGGTAGATATCATGCTAAGGATATGAAACAGTAATGTAGCTGCCTCAAGCTCAGTTTTGGTCAGCCTTGTGTGTTTCACCCCCAAGTCTGATTTTGTGAGGGGGGAATTTGTAACGCTTGTGGCAGGTAAATCGATGGGCAGTGCCATCTATGAGGCAAAAACCGAAAGTGTCGCCATCTAGTGGTCAGTTGGGTGCCGCGATTGGGGTAAGAATTTTCGGAGACGAAGAGGCAACAGAGTCAATTGTCATGATCCCGGAAAACGAAGAGTTATTCCATGGGGGCTAGCTTAGCTTCCCGCCCAGAGCCACAAGCTGCTGGCTTTCTTTCCCTTTTCGGCAGCCATCGAGTGCGGTTTAGTTCAATTGTAAGTCTCGTATTTAATTAGTTGGTGAGAGTTTGCTTGAAAATTATATCTCTACAGTGGCCTTGTGTAAAGTGACGGGTAGAATTTCCGGATTAGATATAGCGCTAAATCCTGTTTACGGGTAAGAAAAAGAAATGGTTGCGAAGATTCCAGACCCAAAAGTGATTTTTGATTTAGGTTTGGCGCTTAGTATCCGATATTGGATCCGGCCGTTGGTGTAGAGGGAACAATTCATCAAGACACCCCAAAAGAAGAGCGAAGTCATCCGACGGGGGAGGGAAATTATCGCCGCATAAGGGGTCTCAAAGGCCTAAGAGTTCCCCGAGATAATTATTTAATCAGCCTAAGTCGCTGGGAGCGGAGCTAGGATAAAGAGAGGGCAAAAGAGTCAAAAAGAACTCGAGATGTAACACCTGCCCAAATTGCACATAATATTTATATTCCCTCTTCATCATCTTCGTTATCTCCCGTCTGCGAGCGAAACTTAGCGAGGTTCAGCTTGGCAGGCAGTTTTTCGGCGCGCTGATCTAGGTTAGACGTTTCGGTCCACGGTCGGACGAAAATTCCATTTAACTCGGCGTATAACATTATGGAATAATGGTTAAGTCGCCGTACGGAATGTAAGGCAGTTCAGAAAGCCAAAGATCGGTCGGAGTTTGCTGAAAGTGGATAGTTTATAAGCTATTTTATAAGTTTTTTTTCCTTTTTTTGTGGTCTAGGTTAGGTGAAATAAGCCTGTGAGAGTGAAAGAGTAAGAAAAAGAAGGAAAAGAAGAGGAAAGTGCAGTGATAGTTAGAAGGCCAGAAAGGCTTTAATAATGAATAGCTAGAAGCACGAATTGCTTTAGGCATAATTTATTTTAATTTTTTTTTTGGGTGGACAGACAAGCCAATGTGTTAGAAAAGAAGGAAAGAACTGCAACAAAAAAAAGAAGAAAAAAATTTTGCTGTTGTTTTGCACAGTGGGCTCGCAGTGTATATATAAAGAAATTTAAATTTTCAGCCTAAGGTGCACTTACGGAAGCGCTTTCGTCGGTGGATCTCCGGAATGTTGGTGAGTCTGATATCTCGTTTTGTTAATATGTCTTTGTAAAATATATATATCAAGTAAATTACTTTGCGTCCCACCGTACAAAACCTAGCAGTTCGAATAATCCATAAAGGAGAAGGAAAAAAGAAAAAAAAGCAGCGGATTTACCATCTCTCTTGTCTCTCAAATTTTTGAGTGAGATGAATTTCGA
The DNA here is from genome assembly GCF_025200985.1 of Drosophila gunungcola. Taxonomy (NCBI): domain Eukaryota; kingdom Metazoa; phylum Arthropoda; class Insecta; order Diptera; family Drosophilidae; genus Drosophila; species Drosophila gunungcola. Next base: position 338,344 of record NW_026453224.1, on the reverse strand, counting down.
AATAAGTAAAACAAACCACTCAATTTGAATTCGCCGTGCGCTCTTCACTGCAATTTTCTGCCATTTCCGTATTCTCGCTCTCGAATAATATTTTGTTTTGGTTTTATTTCGTATTACATCTTACTGCGAAGGTTAATTTAATAATTCAATTGTATTGCATGTATTTATGTTCTCATTTAATATCTTTTCAATATGTTCTCTAATTTTAAGAATTTGAATTAGGTTTTAAATACACTTTATAATGTTTAGCTAAATTATATTTTTTGTTTGCCTTCGACTAGGATGAGTCCCCGGTAGAACCCGAGTCGGTAGAAGGGGCCGTTCGATAATATGATGGGAAGTTTTCGGTAAGGAACGGCCAAGGCAGGGAGGGCAAATTTGGTTCCATTAGAACACCCGAGGAACTTTAGGAATTCCATGAGTAAAATAACTATCCCTCTTCGTGCTGGCGCGGATTCATATGATTTTTCCTACCCCATACCACTTGTCGCTGCACGCGAAAATTCGATAAAATTTTAGAATTTACTGGCTCGTGACGAAGGACAAGATCACCACCCCAAATAGCCGACAAGGAGCAGCTGGACCATCGCGCGTGCGTCCTTATCGTCATGCAACAACATCATAGCCACGTACTCGTTACAAAGGCACAGCGCGTCAATTAAGTGGAATCTTCGAAATTGTCCAGTCTAACCTGCAACAAACGTCCAAAGAGCAAGCGGGACACTATAATCTTCGATGCCGGAGAAGGCCGAAACTTAGAGAACATGTATGGTTACGTCAGTTCCCTTTTTTTGAAGGCGGTTGAAGGATTTGCTGCCAAGATGGCCCCTAAGTACGACGGGTCCTAAATTGTCACAAAGCTCACATCGCCTAATCTGGTCCTTTTACGACGTGCTGGAGAAAAAAGACGACTTTCTGCCAACATCGCTCAGCTGAAACCTTACCACTCTGAAGAAACTACAGAAGAGGAACACGACGAGACTACGGCAATCAGAAATACAGTTGGGTAACAAAGAGAAAAGCGCAACTGGTAGTTTTAAGACAAAATATATACACGCACCATGTAATAGTTAGTTGGCTGCCGACTGTGCCCTGTGTACGCTTAGAAGGTCCATGCGTAGATGAACCCCCTTCACCACCATCACTCCTCGTTTTAGAGGGCGTCGTCGCGGACAGCAAGGAAGCGGAAGGACCTCGTTTGGATGCGCGGGAGTTACGCATTAAGTTCGATGACATGATTGCGGTTAGGTCCGATCCACGACCAATACCCGATTCGCGATTGACATCTTGTAAGGACACCCAGACGTCCCCGATCACTCAGCCCTCGCCAAAGACATCTCCGATGGCCAACACCAAACATCGCCCAGAGGGAATATCGACAAGTGGGACCCAGACTCCGCCGGTAATGTATAGTTATTTCAATCTTCTATGTTTATTACTTTATAAGGACCTTTTAACTAAAACTAAATCTCCAATTTTTTTTAAAATTCTATTTTAAGTTCTATCGTAATTTATTTTTTAGGTTTCTTTATATTTTTGGATAAGTACGTTTGCTCTGTCTATATTTAACTTCCTTATCATAAGCTTCATGATTATATAAGTGACTTAAAAGGACAGTAAACAACGGGGTTGTTTTATGACAATATCCAAACGTCCAAATCATTTTTCTCTGAGGAAATACAGTTTTTAACAAATCCATTATTATCTTTCTAGTGCACCAACCTTTTAATGATGGTGTGGAGTAGATTTTTTAAAGTTGATTTTAAAATTTAACATAATTCTTGTAATAAAAAAAATTGCTTTCGCAACGACAGTTGCATGTTTAGATGGTATAGGTACTGATATGAGTTATTTGTTATATCACAAAGAATTCTGTTGTGTCTATTTGTACAGAGTCAAAGTGTTTGATAGGGGTATCAGTTATAACTAAAGGTTTTTTATAATGGCTTATAGTTTTATTTTCTACTACAATGCGCGTGTTATCTAACATAATTTTTAAAATCATTTGCCATGTTTTTCCATTGATTTTTTTTTGTCGTATTTTGTTGGTTGTACGATTGATTCCTAAGTGGCCACCACTAAGGTGATCATCGTGATATTCTTTCAAAATGTTTGTCATCACACTTTTGTCAAGTGTTTATGTCATTTTTGAGGTCAAAGCAATTTGAATGTTTTTAAGGTTTTTATTTTATTTATTTTTTACACATTTCTTGGTGCTACAACGATTTCCCTTAAATTTATGCACTATTCGCACATACAGAATTCAGTACAATCTAAATGTGTAGATCCCTACATAACTTAACATATCAGCCTTATGGCATTTTACAGTCAATAAATTGAGCGAAAGAACATTGTTTGTTGCCCACTTACTAACATTTGACCGATTCTCGTTACATATATTTACAAAGTCTAATTTTCTACCTATAGAACAGCTAACGTACATTTGAACATCGTCAGCATACAAATGAAAACTACAGTGGTTCTGAACATCAAATGTCAGTAGGATTTCGGGGTTAACGGTGTCAAATGCTTTGCTGAAGTCCAACAGAGTTAAAAATGTTTTCTGATTACTGTCGAGCTATATCTGTTATATCTAATAACGCAGTTGTACAGCTTCTATATAATATAAAACATTAATGAATTTTGGCCTAAAAATAAATTAATCTGTTGTGCGATTTTTTTTTATTTTTTATTTGGAAGAACACTGACTTAAGACAAGTCTCAAACTGAACTCGCTTCTTAACTCAAACTTCTTTGACGATCATACCTCGGTTTAGAACTTTAGAGCTTTCTATGAGTTTAGATAGCTTTAATTGAGTGAGTTTTCAAATTGCGTTTTGGATTGTTGATACTCAATCCGATTGTTTAGTCAGGAATCTTGTGGATTCGTTCGCATGGTAATTTTCCATTGAGGGTCCGAAAGTGTGGGAACGAACTTATAATGTAATTTGATTCGTTTTGGATGTTTAGTCTAAGGCTTGGGTAAATTTGCAATTAGATATTGGCTGATTCGTTCTGGATGTTTAGTCTATGGCTTGGGTACATTTGCAACTAAGGTTGTATGTGTGTCTGTGGGCGTGTGGACATGTGCATAAGAGTAATGTGGGATTATGGATATGTCCTTCCCCCGTTCTTTTAATTTGACCTGTCCGCAAGTGGATAGGGTTGGATATAACATTACATTTTCTTCTATGTTGATTTGGTTTGGTAGATCGCTTACAATTTCTGGACTTTTTCTTCCTTTGAGTTTACATGTTTTACAATTAGTTCTCTTGGTATGCTCTTAAATTTATACAATAAGTACAATAAAATGCTAATAATAGTGATTACAAAAGTTGTTAAAGTGGTTATTTGGAATACATTATAATATTTTGAGTGTGATTCTATTATTTCCGTTTCTTGAATATAAGATAATGGTTCTAACTTTGTTACATTATTATTTTGTTTTTTTGTTTTTTTTTTATTTTCAACAATTTTATGTTTTAATAATTCAATATCTTCTACATATTCTGTAAAGTGTTGCAAATTAAATATTGAAACGCTGGCTTGTTGTTCCCTTTTACCGTCTGACTTTAGTTTATTGATTACCTCAATTCCATTATTTATGACATCGATAATAAAGTTTAAATCGGTGTCCTGAAAACTAGTGTCAACTAAATAATTCATTTATTCTTCCATCTCATCTTTACCATTTTGGTCTAATGTTCCGAATAAATATTTTTTAACTGATCCTATAACATTGAATAAACCTCTCTTACTGTTCCATTGATTTCTCTTTAAAGTTTTTTTTACTAGATATCGGATTTGTTTTACGTCACTAAATTCATTAGCTTCTTTCAAAAGACTTTCGAAGGTTTGCTCAGTTTTTTTATGTTTACACTTAGATAATGATATTCATAATTAATCGGGATATCTATTGATAATGTTTTAAATACAAGATTTCCGTTTTTGGCCTTAATGGGATTTATTTCGATGCACCGACCGGTTGTTAGTGGAATTATAGTTTTTAATATTATGGAGAATTGTTAGCCTGCTCGAGGTCAGGATGATGAAAATATTACACAATTTTTAATTTTGGTTATTAGTCAATATATTTCGGAAGCTCTTCGGCAACGGTCTTCAGGACAACTATAAAATAATAACAACGATTTTAATATTCTTGACAAACAGAAAAAATGTACATTTGACATACATTTAATTTTCACGTCTGCGTCCGGTAACGTAAAGTTGTTAACTAATTTTTCTATCCCTAGTAAATGTCTATATAAATTAACGCAATTGTCAGTGTCCGTTTTGTAGTTCATCCGTAAGTCTGTAGGTGTTTTTATGATATGTAGCATTTCTATGGAGAATCGTTTGGCATAGTGTTGTTCTTGTGTTAAGTTACTCGCCTCTTCGAAGTTCGGAGAGTGATTATTCTTAGGACAGTGAGACATGAGTGCTGTTTTTTGCTCGTTCGTATGGTGTCGAGCTTTGAAGTCCGATTTCTGCTGTGCTAGTCTAGATTTTAGTTTCGTTTTTGTTGTTCCTATATATATCTTGTTGCATATTTCGTTGTTGTTGCCGTTGCAGGGTATTTTATATATCACGTCTATTTCATTTATATATATATATTTTTTTTCTTTCTCTTTTTGAATTTTGGATTATAGTGAATAATCTTTCTTGCCCTATTTGTTTCTTCAAAATGTTTTTCGTCTATTCTATTATATTTAAGGTCTTCTTAAATGGATTATTAGTTTTGGACTTGGTGCTTGTCTTTATTTTGGATCTATTTCATAATCATGACGTTTTTCATTTAATTTTTCAATTCTATTTATTTTCTTTTCTTGTGTGTCATAATCAGGAGTTCCTGCATACATAAATATGTTGGCTGGTATTTGATTTGTAGTATTATGTTTTGTTTTACGATTATAAATATACAAAATTAATTCAAATTTGGTATACCTATTTTCAATGTCTGGTTCACTTCCTATAATTCACAATTTCTCATTAACCATTTTATGCAATCTTTTTACATCTGATATACCGTTTTTACTTGTTGTTATTTGAATTTGTACTCCTTCTGAATTTAACCAATTGTGTAAAGCTACACACATAAATGCAGAATCTTTATCTGCTTTAATTTCCTGTGGTTTTCCCATTTCGCTGAATACTTTTATGATAGATTTTTTAGCTTCTAATATTTTTTGACTTCTATTATTGTGGATTACCCACCATATAAAAATCCATGATAAATTTCTCTCTTATATTTTGAAATTCTGGAATAAGTTCAAATGTAAATTTGGTATTTTTATGTTCCGTTTTAGCAACGTTGCAAGTTTCACATTCATTTATTATATTCTGAATTAATTTTTGATAGTCGGGGAAATAATATTTTTCTTCAAACCATTTAGTAGTTTTTTCTATTCGTGGTTGTAATAGTTCTTTATGTCGTTTCAATGTTTTGTCTTTAAAGTCTGCATATGTCAGTATGTCTTACTAATTTCGTCAAGCGATTTGCATTTATAATTTCCACATATGCTTTTTGGAGGGAAGTCTATATTGTTAAGGAAATATATAGCACTCTTGTTAGTATATATGGATTCTTTAATTATTTCTTTTGCTAAAGTTTCAGTCATTTCCTTAAAAATAATTTGAATTTTTAATTTGTAAAAATAATGCGTTACTTCTGTTTTATCATCATCTCCTTTAATTAACTCGATTTGTCGGGTAAAATAATTAAATGGTCTTTCAGTTATGGAAATATAGTTCTGGTTCCTGAGCATTGTGAGCTGTTGCATTTGCATTATTGGCTTCTTTCTGGTATATTTTCCTCAAAATTATCTTTTGAATATCTCGCTCGCTAAGTAATTGGGCGGCTAACTCAGAGAGGTTGTGGGATCGTTCCACCAAATTTATATTGGGTGACTGCTTTTGACCAAAGAATAACGCAAGAGTTGTGTTGGGATCGTAAAGGTTTTTATTCGTCTCCTTGTATATAGCCTCGCGGCTCTCCCGCAACTGCTACTCCTCGTCGTCGTCCTCTGCGGCGTCGCTCCTCGTCGTCGTCCTCTGCGGCGTCGCTCCTCGTCGCTGTCCTCTGCGGCGTCGCTCCTCGTCGTCGACTGCTTGCTGGTGTCTGACTCGTGACGGCTCCACAGAGACTATGGATGTTATGCGAGCCTCACTGTCGGGACCGGGTCCAAGGTCCGTTGTTAACCGTTTGACCTTGTTGCCCTTGACTCCTCCGGAATTCTCGCCTCCTTCGCTGTTGGTAGGCAGCTCTCCTGCCTCGGGATTTGTGGGGAGTTTTAAGACTCCTCAAAAGATTTTTTGTCTTTTTGTATATTCACGGAATTTTCGCTGATCGGGATATACTAGTCGTATAGTAATATTCTTTAGTTGATCAGTCCGACGACTTTTAAAAATGACTTCAAGATCCTACCGGCTGCGCCAAGTAATTTTCCGAACCATAAGTTTAATAAAAAACTTTATTTAATTTAATTTTAAACTGGTTACAATTATTTTTTATTTTGAAGAACACTGACTGTCTTAAGACAAGTCTCAAACTGAACTCGCTTCTTAACTTAAACTTCTTTGACGATCATACCTCGGTTTTGTGCTTTAGAGCTTTCTATGAGTGGAGTTAGCTTTAATTGAGTGAGTTTTCTAATTGTCCTTTGGATTGTTGATTGATAATGCACCAGCTACTCAATCCGATTGTTTAGTCTAGAACTTGGGGATTCGTTCGAATTTCGTTCCGAAAGTGTGGGAACGAACTGATAATGTAATTTGATTCGTTTTAAATGTTTAGTCTAAGGCTTGGGTACATTTGCAATTAGATATTGGCTGATTGGGTTACTTAGGGTGTACGTGTGGGCGTGTGGACATGTGCATAAGAGTTATGTGGGATTATGGATATGTCACTATATAGGTCTATATTTTTGCCACTTTGTCATGTCAAAGTAAGAGTCGGTCATCGTTTCAAGTACGTTTGATTGCACAAATTTTATATACAAGTCATTATGGTCAGTGGGGTCTTAAAAACTTAAATTCTTAATAATAATCAGGGATTTTTTATATTTTTCATCTTCTATAAGCAGTAACCCTTTGGCTTATCTTCTTCCAAATCAAAAACTGTGTTCTACTCAGTAACAAATATCGAGGAACATGGAAATCTAGAACCAGACAACGACAAATATATGTATATAAGCAAGACACAGGCGGGAGAGCTTATATAAGTATATCCAAATCAAGACCAAACATAACCTAAAACGAAATGTTGTCAGAGGTAACAGATCACGTGGTCAGCAGATCACGTGAGTCACATACATACAAGCAAAGTAAGCATTGCGAAGAGAGAGAGAGAGCGGGCCCTCTATAGGTGAACCAATCAGACTGCAAGATTTTAAAAGCATAAGGTAGGGAGAAGCTAACCCATACTCCCCACATCGCAGCCATCTTGTTTTTCACTCTCGTCGTCGTCTCTCTAACATCCATAGCAATCGACTACAAGTACAGTCAACGGAATCATATCAAGAGAATCTGAAAACCACCGTCGCCGAGGCAACACATTTCCGCAGAGTGTCCACTACGTTAAGTTTTCTTATCGCCGTCGAGAAAAATTTAAATCGTCGTCTTACGCCTTATTGTGGTTGCCACCGTTTCACTGGGCATTTATTAACCGGTTAACAAATAAATAAATAAATAAAATAAATTTTCGCTGCTCAAATTTTTTTATAAACTTTTTGAGCTTTGTTTGACCCCCGTTTTTTTTGCCGTTTATTATTACTGTCCTCGTTTATTTTGTGGCCGCATCAAAAATCTTTTTTTCTTGTTCTTCGTTTGATTATTTTTCGCAAACATGGGTGCACGTTGGATTTCGTATTGCAGAAAGCGAGAATTGGAGGCAACTCTGAAGGAGTTTGCCTTGGACGCAACAGAAAGCGTGGAGCAGATGAGGAGCCGGTTGGCATCCTTTAACAATCGTGACGATCACGTCTTGGAGATAGCTGAGCGTCCTCAGGAATGCGAATCGGAAATATTGGCCGCGCTCACCGATCGGAAGCAACGGACGCCGAGTCCAAACCTTGCGGGTCCGACGCAACTCCATGTCCCAACATTTGGATGCGCCAGCCCCGCTGAAATAGTTGTCCACATGGAAGTCGAAAATGACAGCGGCAACTCTAGCAGAAAATTTGAGGAACTGGGGAGTACCCTTCGACCGGACAACGGACCCGAGCTCGTTTATCTAGCCAACGTTGAGAAGATGCCGCAGGCTATCCCTGGTCTTTTGACTGCCACGGCCGAGCACTCGTTCAGGACAAGCCAGCTATCCTGGACAAATCCTGGAATCGACCAGATCCCGTCCTACTCAGGAGCGCCACCAAAGGGTCGCCATGATACAGTACGACCACCACGACGAGCACCCACACCGGCGGTCCCGGAAATTGTTCCTCGGGTGGGGAACGTGTCAAAAGTGCCGAACTTCAGACTAGACTGCAAAAAATGTGCGCAGGCTAGGCATTTTTCACACGAGTGTCGCAATCCCAGAATTCTCTTTTGCTGGGAGTGTGCTCGCCGAGGAATACGAACCAACGAGATTTGCCGTCGTAGTCATCCGGGAAACGAGAGGAGTCTTCGTCCCCTCGGGGAGCAGCCGGAGACTGCCAGGAGGAATCCCCGGAATTAAAATATATTTTACAGGTCCAGGCGAGCAGAATCATCACATAAGTACAAATTGAGGGTCGAGTATTTAATGCAACCATAGACACCGGAGCCTGCAGAAGTTTCGTGAGCGAAAGAGACGTTCAAATCGTGGGCACACCACATAACGTATGGACGATACGCACCCAAGTCAGCCTGGCCGAAGGCTCACGAAATGAAATAACCAAGTCACTGGTGGCAAAAGTCCAGTTGGACCAACGTTGAGTCACATTTGCACTCTTAGTTTTACCCTCAATAATGAAAGATGTGCTGTTGGGCGTGGACTTTCTCCGCGGCGTGTCCGCCACCCTCCCGGAATTGGCCAGATTCGACGGACTGACCGGAGTGTCACACATCTCCGAACACTCGATCACAATGCGGGATGATAAGCCCATCAAACAGAGATATTTTCCCAAGAATCCCGCAATGCAGAGGATTATTGATAAGCAGATCGACGATTTGTTACGCAACGATTGAATAGAGCCTTTTCGGAGTCTGTATCACTGAAGAGTCATGCCGTTTGGCCTCCATTCAGCACCAGCCACATTCCAGCGGGCGCTCGACAGCGTCATAGGACCCAACATGGACGCACTTTAGAAGAGCATGTGCAGCATCTTCAAGAGGTATTCGGACAGCTACGAAAAGCGAACCTTAGGCTCAATGCAAAGAAATGCAGTTTCTTTAAGCGCAGCCTGGTACACCTGGGGCATCCAGGTATAGAGTGCCAAAAGTTACAAAAGTTCAACTTTTTGCATTCGTGTAAAAATCGGTAGATAGTGAGCATTCTAACCAAGAAATAAAAATTTGCATGTACTAACAACCAAAATTCTACAATAAACATAATATATTTCGAATTATATGTGAATCGCTTTGGCCAAAAAACAAGCAATAAAATACTCGTCGTCGACCCAATTAGTGCGAACTTAATTCCCCCAACTTTCGTCGTAGTGAGCACCAATTTAGGGTATAAATAAAAATAGCTGGAAAAAAAGTGCAAATTGTGAAAATTGAAGCTCTCAGAAAATTAGCGGCAATAACTTTCGCCGCAGTTTGTCCGAACATTTCCCGCGCTTTTCAGAATTTTCCCGCGCTTTTCCAATTTTTCCGCGCTTTTCATAATTTTGCGCGCATTTTGGCGTCAGACTTATTATTCGTTGCCCTTAGTTATCGGTCAGTGTATCATTCTCCGTTAGCATCTGCATAGGAAGAGCCGCTAGCCGCGTACACATACACACGCACACCGACACCGCTGCCGCTATTTCGAGTTATCTTTTGTCGTTTTCGTTCTCGATCGCTGCAGCAGTGCAATTTTCGGTCTGCCTAAACGTTTGTTCGTTTTTTCGGTACGCTTGAGCTTAAGCGGTAGCTCTCCTACAGTGCGTGCGTGCGGCATATATTGTCGCAGGGTTTATATAAAAAATATAAAAACCCTATTTAGATTTTTCGATGTAATTCTCTCGGCACTTAGCTCCCTTACACCGTGTGCGATCGGTATATTACTCGTTGATTTTTTATTTTTTTATTTAACAAATAAATAATTTAATAAAAATAAATATTTAACACCTCTTCGATACCAACCAAATAAATACAAATAAACGCAATGGCAACTAAGGATATCGAAGAGATTAAACACCAACGAGATGTTTGCATGAATAGTATTAACCGAACTTATCGCCACTTAAAAGAAGCTAAATTATCTATAAATCCGGTCGAGCCTGAGTGTCGATTAGATATTCTAAATACGCACATTGAAAATGCTTCACTTTTGCAAAACCAAATAGAAGTGAAAGATACAAAAGATGTATACCGCGAAGAGTTGGAAGAGAGGGCCGTAATGACAAAGTCATTGCTGATTTCAATTTTAAATAAGTCCAAACAAAGCTGGAGACGCTTTAGGAATCAGTTAGGGCCTTCCAAGTCACTGCGGAAAATGATCCCAAAGCCCTTGCTAGCCTGAAGCGGGTGTACGATAATGATTGTCTTTTATTTTTTGACAACATATCGACACTTTTTAGTTTGCAAAAAATTTCCCAGCCTTCAGCAACAGCCTTGAGAACCCTCATCGACACGGTCACAGCCTTGTATGACTCCTTGCTGTCTATTGGGGATGATAGAAGCAAAAAATGCAAATCGAACAGATGTAGAGTGTGCAATTCCTCACATCACACTTTGCTACATATATATGCCCCAAACACAAATCTTGCGTTGCCACCTCCTTCTCAGCCCACGCTCATGCAGGAGTCTCAATCCACTTCGCATGTTTTGCATGCGAATGCATCGGATCGAGTCATTCTTGCAACTGCTGTTGTGAGCGTCCAAACAAAAAGCGGCGAGTTTGTATTAGCTCGAGCGTTGCTCGACTCTGGTTCACAAATAAATTTTGTAACCGACGAGTTTGCTCAGAGGCTCAAAATTACAAGAGAGGACGTGTGCATGAGCGGTGAACACCAGCGGGTGGAGGGTGCCTGAAAATATTCAGTTGGCAGATCCATTCTTCTTCAAGCCCAAAAAATAGATATGCTTATCGGCGCTGAAACATTCTTTGAACTTTTATCTATTGGCCAGATAAAGCAGGGGCCTAAATTCCCCATCCTACAAAAGACAGTTCTCGGCTGGATAGTGTCAGGCAGATGTGCCTCTGAAAATAATAAAAACGCTGAAAAAATGGTACATCTCAGCTGCCAGGAGGAAGCGTTGGAGTCAATTGACACAACCCTGCAGAAATTTTGGTCTGTGGAGGACTTGCCGCCCAAGGCTAAAGTCCATACTCCTGAGCAACAACTCTGTCAACAACACTTTGAGAAAAATACTCAAAGATTGTCGTCCGGTAGATTTTCGGTTCGTTTGCCGTTTAAATCTGACCCAAATACTCTTGGTTCGTCATACGAAGTTGCAAAACGTAGATTTGTGTCGCTAGAAAGGAAATTGTCAAAGGACCCTTCGCTGAAGAAGATGTATATTGAATTCATGGAGGAATATGTTTCACTGGGCCACATGTCCTCCACCAATGACAAAATTCCGAATACTCCGCACTATTTCATTCCGTACCAATGCGTTCTACGGCCACAAAGTACTTCAACTAAGTTGAGAGTAGTTTTCGATGCATCGAGCCGTACTTCTACGCAGGTAGCGTTGAATGACATCTTGATGGTAGGCCCAACTATTCAAGAGGAGCTGTACTCGACTCTGCTTCGGCTTAGATTGCATAAGTTTGCCCTTGCGGCCGACGTCAAAAAGATGTATCGCCAAGTGATGGTGGACGAAGCTGATCGTAACTTCCAGCTCATAGTATGGAGACGAGATCTTTCTGAGTCCCTGAAAATCTTAAGCCCCCTTTTTGGCGATTCGGTGTTTAATGCGGCTAGGAGAGATGGCGCAAGCAACTCATCCAAAAGCCGCAAAGGTTATTCAGAATGACTTTTATGTTGACGATTTGATGACTGGCGCCGGATGCGTTGAGGACCTGCAAAGTCTTAGAGAGTTATTCGCATCTGATAGCGCTGTAATGCCACTTATGGCAGACTCAGAAGTAACTAAGACCCTCGGCATGGCTTGGTTACCGGTTAAAGATTACTTTCAAATTCGGTTGGATGACTCTTTCCTGGATCTTTGCGCGACAAAACGAAATATTTTGTCGGTGACTGCTCGGCTTTTCGACCCACTTGGCCTCTTGTGTCCTTTGGTCACAAAGGCAAAGATGTTGATGCAGGAACTGTGGGTTCGAAAATTAGATTGGGACGAGTCGCTACCGACGCAGTTGCTTGCATTGTGATAGACGTTTAAAGCGACGCTTCTGCAGCTACCGAAAATTAGGGTATCGCGATTTGTCAACACAGATCCACAACTCCCGATTCAAATACATGGTTTTGCTGATGCGAGCGTACGGAGCGTGCATCTACGTTCGTACTCAAACTGCTGAAGGTTTGAATGTGTGTTTATTGACCGTCAAATCGAAGGTAGCTCCCCTCAAGACGAAAACTTTGCCTCGCCTTGAGCTGTGTGCAGCTCACCTTTCAGCAGATCTCTATAATCGTGTCAGGCCATTGCTATATTGTCCCATTGAGAATGTTTTCCTGTGGACACTGTTTACACTGGATTAAAACCCATCCCTCGTCGTTGTCGGTTTTTGTTTCGAACCGGGTTGCAGAAATTCAGGAGTGGTCGGAGAAAGCAATTTGGAGGCACGTTCCCACGAAAGTCAACCCAGCAGATATAGTGTCCCGAGGATGTGACGTAGAGGAGCTTACAACGTCCATTTGGTTCGGTGGGCCTTTGTTCTTGCTAGACTCAGAAAATAATTGGCCTGTAAATAAACATTTCGAACTGCCGGCTGATGTAATGTCGATGGAGCTACGCAAATCGGCAATAGCACTCGTAGTCAGCCCAGAGCCAAATTATGTGCTTCAGAAAATAGAGTCCTTTTCGTCGCACCTGAAGCTTCTGAAAATTTTCGTGTGGGTTTTTCGTTTTATTCAAAGGTGCAGAAAGGTGTCGAAGCCCTTTGAAAAAAGTATTTCGCCAAGATAACTGGATTTCGCTTTTGATAAAATTGTCGAAGGTGTCCAATTTCACGAGTTCAGGGACGACATGAGTAAAATTCGGAAGAATAAACCGGTAGCAACGAATATTCAAATGTTAAACCCTTTTCTTTAGGAAAATAAATTAGATTGGTGCTCCTCGACATTGCTACGAGTTGGGGGTCGGTTATTGAATGCTCCTATCCCGTATGAAGCCAAATTCCCGTTGATGCTGTCTAAAAGCTCACAGTTCGTCAGATCCTATGTGTCATACCTGCACGTTACGAATTGTCACGCTGGCCCACGAGCTCTCATAAGTCGTCTGCGCGAGAAAATCTGGCTAGTTAATGCTCAAGAAGTCTGCCGACGAACAGTTCGGTCGTGCATTCGCTGCTTTCGCTGTAAGCCGCAACTTTTGACGCAAATTATGGGAAACTTGCCAGCAGATAGACTTCGAGCTCTCCGCCCGTTCAATATTTGTGGCGTTGATTTTTGTGGTCCCTTCAGCACAACGTATCGTATCCGTGGTAAGCCACCGTACAAGTCGTACGTGGCCTTGTTCGTCTGTTTTGCGTCCAAACGGTCCACTTAGAATTAGTGTCTGACCTAACCACTGATGCTTTCTTGTTGGCATTTCAAAGGTTCGTGAGTCGTCGCGGGATTCCGGAGAAGGTGTGGTGCGACAACGCCACCAATTTCGTCGGCGCAGATCGCCACATGAGAGAGTTCCGAGCCCGTCTGGAGGAGCAGGGGGGCGGTATCGAAGCATTCGCATCAAAAAAAGGATGCGAGTTTGCGTTCATACCGCCCAGAGCACCGCACTTCGGCGGACTATGGGAGGCAGGTGTGAAGTCTGCAAAGCACCTGTTCCTTCGGACGGTAGGCCAAGACCTCTTGACCGCGGAGGAGCTCGGAACTCTGCTCACCAGCGTGGAGGCCGTGCTCAACTCCAAGCCCCTCGGCGCTCTAAGTAGCGACCCGAACGACGGCGAAGCCCTGACCCCCGGGCATCTGCTCATCGGCGGCCCTCTTCTGGCCCCACCATCAGCGGCGCTCCCGGACCAGATCAGCCTGACCTGCTTGCGACGATGGCAAGGTGTCTCGTCTTTCAGGCACAGGTTTTGGCAGCGATGGTCCCGGGAGTACATCTCCAGCCTCCAGCAGCGGTCCAAGTGGCACCAGTGGGAGCCCAACCTCGTCGTGGGAGCGTTCGTCGTCGTCGCAGAAGACAATCTTCCGACCCAGCAGTGGAGGATCGGACGAGTGGTAGCGGTGCACGCCGGCGCCGATAGCAAGGTTCGCGTGGCGGACGTCAGGACGCAGGACGGCGAATATCGGCGAGCTGTCCACCGACTGGCCCTGTTGCCCGCTCTGGGCTGAAGGACGTCGTCCCTTCAGAGGGGGCGGTGTTTGCGCACTCAGCGCTTGTATATAAATCACTAGTTGTAGGGCGAGAGCGGGAGCCAATAAAGCTTTTGTCTGTTCGCTCTTGCGAATTCGCCCCGTCTCTCGCCACCGTAGGATAAGTTAGGTTCTAAGAGAAATTATTGAAATATAATTGTTAGTGGTCCATCGAACGTCATCGTAGCCACTCCTTTTCGTCACGCTTTCGACATAGTTTTCACAAGTTTCGCAATTAAAATCGTCTCGAACTACTGCGTTCACAAGTTTTCGCGTTGTTAATACAAAATAGTATTAAATTTTCAGAAGATGTGTACCCAACTCTGCCAGCATCATGCAACCCAAGGAGTTTCTTGTGTTTTACAAATTTACTTAGAAGCTAAGAGCTCTTATTCTTGTAGCTGCGCTGCCAACACCGGCAGCGGAACGACGGTTATGTATTCCTTAAATATATAGCTATGCTCACTTAGGCTGGAGCGCGGAGGTATATGCACATAAATGAAGTCTGCTCGTGATACAATTATGCTGACACTTGCACTTTCTGTGTGCGGGCCAAGGCATAGCGATCGGTTCGTATTTCTTTACTTTGAATTATGTAAACACTGCAAGAAAGTGTTACAGTGAGTACCCTTTTAGTACTCTTCATATAGGGGGTGCTCGATATAAGTGCATACTACATCTCCCTCCTTTTAAAAAATAACGTAATATAGGACGATCAGGCATACGCCGGAGTTCGCTAATGCAGTCCTTGTAGGCAGGCTCCGCTCCTTGTTGGCGACTCGGTAAGCTGCCGTTCTGGGACTCTAGCGTGGACCGCTGTGCTCTCAACGCATACGTCTTTCGAGACACCAGCTGAACAAACGCGCGTCTTTCCGGGCTAGTCGCACCAGGACCTTGTACAGTTCCTGCAGGACGATCAGGCATACGCCGGAGTTCGCCAATGCAGTCCTTGCAGGCAGGCTCCGCTCCTTGTTGGCGACTCGGTAAACTGCCGTTCTGGGACTTTAGCGGTTTACCGCTGTGCTCTCAACGCATACGCCTTTCGAGACACCAGCTGAACAAACGCGCGTCTTTCCGGGCTAGTCGCACCAGGACCTTGTACAGTTCCTGCAGGACGATCAGGCATACGCCGGAGTTTGCCAATGCAGTCCTTGTAGGCAGGCTCCGCTCCTTGTTGGCGACACGGTAAGCTGCCGTTCTGGGACTCTAGCGTGGACCGCTGTGCTCTCAACGCATACGTCTTTCGAGACACCAGCTGAACAACCGCGCGTCCTTCCGGGCTAGTCGCACCAGGACCTTGTACAGTTCCTGCAGGACGATCAGGCATACGCCGGAGTTCGCCAATGCAGTCCTTGTAGGCAGGCAGCTAGTTCTAGACAACTGTCCTTCTGAGCACACGGTTCTTCGTCGAAGGACTCTATTTGTTCAACTCTGCCGGACACGCCGGGTGGGATGCCAAGCTCAAATCGCGACAGAAGTTGCGACAAAGCGCCTGGACTTAGCCGTGTGATGCCGTAAGGACCTCAGCTACCTGTGTCTGAATTCGGAGACTTTAGCTGTGGGGAGTTATTCAACTCCTCACATTCTATCCTTACTTCGGGAATGAAAAAGAGACTTTCTCGATCTCCATGATTTGTCTTTTCACTCTGGTCACTCTACGTCGTGCCGATCGGTCTCCAGTTGTTATCAATGGTATCGATGTTCTCCCGTGTTTCTCTCTGTTCTTTTCTCCTTTCCAGCATTCTGGACCCGACGAAGAGTGTGATGCGTTTTCTCTCGCATTCCGCCCCCCCACGCACGTTTGGCCCTTTCTCGACTTCTCGTAAGTGAGCCGTTTGTCTCCATAATCCGATCTGATTTTTTTTTCCCGCTATTTTCAGCCCTTCCGTTGCCTGAATCTGGAAAAACTGCACAACATTTGGACGACGCGTGCTTCGCACTCCTCCTTTGGGTCCGCTGCACTTTTCCTCGGCTCCGCGATGTACCTCGGGGTCGGGGGAACCTCGGGCGTCCCCTCCGCCTGGGGAGGCACTTCCTCGAGGAGGATTGGGTCGCCCCATATCCGGCGCTCCTCCTCTTCGGCAGTCTTCAGCGCCGCCTCCCATTTTGCCTCCTTGCCCCGGTCCGGATCCTGCCATGTCCTCGGCAGCCATCCTCCTGCGGGCTTCGGCTCTAGTGACACGTGTGCTCATCTTGACTTTCTTCTTTTGAATTGGCTTCCCATGCTGGCGGCTCTCCTGACGATGACTCGGTTTTTGGTCATTCCTTATGACCCTCCCGCTATTTCCCTCGGGCATTCCTTTTTCAGCTTTGCTGTGCCGTCTCTTTCTCTACTTCGGTCGAAAATGGCTTCAGTCTTGTTTCTGCCGTATGGAGTCTAACGACGCTACGGTACGAGCTCCTGTTCACTCATACTAGTCGTGCCAAGAGACCCTCAAAAGAGAGCTGGAGATGATGAGCCAAATCAAAGGAGTAAGTCACATTGCTAGCCACAAAATCTTCATGAAGAACGACCGCCCAATTAAACAGAGGTACTACCCTCGAAACCCAGCAATGCAGTCAATAATAAACAAACAAGTCGTCGAACTCATAGCACAGAACCTCATAGAACCCTCGCACTCCGCCTACAGTTCGCCAGTGGTAATCGTGGCTTTGCATAGACTATAGGCAACTGAACGAGCACTCTGAGCGAGACGCATACCGAGTACCACGAATGGATCACATTCTCAACCAACTCCGCGAGGCAAAATACATAAGCACACTGGATCAGAAAAGTGGCTACTGGCAGATACCGATGGACGAAGACAGTTAACAGTACACTGCCTTTACGGTACCAGGACGCGGACTGTTTCAGTGGAAAGTAATGCCCTTCGGACTACACACAGCACCAGCGACGTTCCAAAGAGCGCTAGACTCAGTCATCGGACCAGAGATGGAACCATTCGCGTTCGCATACCTGGATGACAATGTGGTAATCGGGCGCACGAAACGGGAACACCTGGAGAAGCTACAGGAGGTAATGAGGCGACTCCGCAAGGCAAATCTTAAGATCAACACAGAGAAATGCCACTTCTGGAAGAACTGAAATACCAAGGACACGTAATCACCGATCCAGAAAAGATAGCCGCGATCCTCAACATGCCAAACCCACAGACGACGAAGCAAGTACACAGCTTCCTTGGGGTGGCCTCCTGGTACAGAAGATTCGTCCCTAACTTCACTGAACTAGCGCAACCGCTGTACAACCTGGTCAAGAAGGGGACCAAGTTCAAATGGACCGAGGAGATAGAAGAGGCGACCAAAAACCTAAAGAAAGCACTAACCGACGCACCGGTACTGGCTTGTCCGGACTTTGGAAGAATCTTTGTACTTCAGACGGACGCCAGTAAGTACGGACTATGAGCAGTACTGACCCAAGAGTACGAAAACGGATAACCCGTTATTTAATACGCCAGCCGGAAACTTTCAAAAACAAAACAAATCTACTCGGCTACCGCAAAAGAGTGCCTTGCAATACACTTGGGCATCCAGAAAATGAGGATGTACCTGGAGGGGTACCACTTCGTCGTTATCACTGACCACCAAGCACTTAAATGGCTTAACTCGATTGAGAGCCCTTCAGGACGGTTTGCAGATGGGCATTGGCAATGCAGCCATACTCATTCGAGATACGATATCGCAAAGACAAGCTTAACGTCGTGGCAGACGCATTATCCCGAATGTTCGAGGAAGAAATAAACGGAACCGAAGTAGAGGAGGACGAGTGGATAAAACAGATACTTCTTGCAATAGAAAAAAAACCAGAAACATGGCCAGATTACGCATTAATAAAAGGAAAGCTATACAGACATCTACCGTCATGGGCCGCAGGCGAGGATACACAACCGTGGAAGCTATGCGTGGCAAAGAACCAAAGAGAACGATTGCTACGAGAAAACCACAGCGAAGCTACAGCAGGCCACCTAGGGGCTAGAAAAACGAAGCATCGGGTAATGGCATCGTACTACTGGCAAGGGATGCACAGAGACATACAACAGTACGTACGTCGATGTGAAATATGCCAACGGTACAAGACCTCACAGCAGCAGGCAGCAGGGTAAATGCTAACAGAAATAGCAAAAGCACCCTGGGAAACACTCTGCATAGACTTCGTTGGTCCATTACCGAGGTCTAGTCACGGCAATAACATGCTTCTAGTGATGTTCGACAAGTTCTCCAAATGGGTGGAGCTATCAGCTGTCAGAAAGGCAACAACAGAAAGTGCATTAAAGGTTTTACGGGAACAGATCCTCTTACGATATGGTACACCGAAAAAACCCATCTCGGAAAACGCGGTACAGTTTACGGAAAATAAGTTTAAGGCACAGTTACAGAAATAGGGAATCGTCCACCAGTTAACAGCGCCATACACCCCGCAAGAGAACCCAAATAGGAAATTAAAAACTATGATAGCTCAATTCTCCGGAACCGAACACTCACGGTGGGACGACTGGCTACCCGAAATAGCAATGGCCATCAATAGCAGCAGGTCAGAATCAACAGGATACAGCCCGGCGTATACGGACGGGAAATACGACTACCTGGAAGCCTGTATAACGAAACCACACCTGGATCCGGAATGTGTGTGACGACCCACCGTCACAAATATATAAAATTCAACGTTCACATTAAAGCTTAAAAAGAACATTCCAAATACTGGCCTTTTATTATTCAAACGCGCGCCCAAAGCCAACAGCACCCGGTCACACTTATTCGACGAAATTATCGATTGCCGATAATCATCGCCCAATAAACCCGATTACCCAAAGCGGGATTATCATCATCGTCCGATGTGGTCACACTTGCGTTCCGACGACTCTCGCGGAAACAACAACTAGGAGGAATACCCGGGTAAGTGTGCTGGTAGTTAGTCTTGGTAGTGGTGGTGGATCCGTTAGAGTTCGGCTCTACGACCTGGTAAGGATCACCGACGCCCGGTGTGGTTTAGGAATACGCACCCAGGCCCGGTCGAGATCGTTGAGCCCGGCACGGTTTTCGTAACTCCGGCCCATCTCAGTGAGTTCCTCCCAGAAGTCACGTTTCCGGCTTCCAACCCGGATACGATACGGAATAAAACGGCAGCTCGAAACTAACGATGCCCGGCAGCTCGAAACTAACGATGCCCTACATTCCCACATCCCACTAGAAAATCCAAGTAGTTCGTTCCTCTAAAACGACCCAGAACGACGAGACACGACGACGCCAAGCAGTGCACCCAGCCCCAGCGCACCGTCGACATCAAGCAGTGCATAATAGGCCCTCCCTAAGCGCCAACACCAAGCAGTGGACCCAGCTACCACACAACGTCGACAACAGGCAGTACATTCGGTCATCACAAATCGGCAACGCCAAGCAGTTCCTCGAGCCATTGTACAGTGTCAGCAGCAAGCAGGGCAACATACGGTCCTTCCGTAGAGCCGATCCCGCACACCCAGCAGTGTGATACTCAACGAGCTGCGATATACTATCTTTTTTGTGCTTACACATTTATAAGATTTATAGAATGTTTATTTTTATTTCGCGGATTTGGGTAGCTAGTTGCTCCCATTCCATGCTAGGATTTTATTACTTTTAATTTTAGGGTTATTAAAATAATTTGGTTTTGATATATTAAAGTACAAATACATAATTTTTAGTTCAATATAATAATAAATTTACATAAATATATAAATAAATATAATAAATTTCTAATTACAGAAAGTACCCTATTCTTAAATTGCGAGTCTCCATCCATTGTATCCGTTGTTTAAGCATTTTTATTAAATTCATCTGTGTATTTCTTTTTTATACCACTTTTTTTTTGTTTTTAAAAGTTTTGTTATACAATAATGTAGGGAGTAACCGTAGAATGAAGGAGCTCCAGTTTTGTTTAGAGTTACCCATATGGCCATGCAATTGTATATGATTCTTTATTCAATAAGATTTAAGTCCTAGACCTATGTACATAGGTGTTTCTCGTTATGTATAAAAGCGGCCGGCTCCACATGAGCAGCGGCCGCGCTAAGGAGTTTATGCTGACACGACAGGATCATAAAGATACAGTGATCACACGCTCTAGTGAACTTATGCATATAAAGGGTGAATTTTTAAGGGAAAAAAAAACATCAAATTCAGAAAAATTAATGATATCTGGATTTGAGTCGATAGTATGGTCAATATAATTTAATGTTTAAAGATAATTTAATTTTAATGTTGGCCGTGACTTCACCTTAAATGCTCTTTCCAACATTTCTGCCGGTATTGATAATTCACGGTGTTCTTGGACACTGGCCGCTACAGCTGCGATGTTTTCTTCATTTCGCACATTGCAAGAACTTTTTGATGGCTTATTGTCGAAATTGGTGCGAAATTTCATCGCAACAACCCGAATAGCCGACAGAGAAGGTCGGAAACTGTCAATAAAATGGAAGAAGAGCGCGATGAACTTTCTTAACCGAGCACTCATTTTGATACTCGTTTGTTAAACGATTCATGGTTAAATTATAGGCCTAGCTGAAAATATTAACCAGAGTTCCAAAAAAAAAAAACTAGTACTGCCAAAAAGAAAGTTGCTAAAAATCTACCTTAATATATGTCTTCTAATTTATACTTATTTCTATCTTCTATATTTATTACTTTATAAGGACCTTTATAAACGTTGTCTAGCTTATGTCCCGTGTCGTTTTTAACTAAAACTAAGTCTCCAATTTTTTTCTTTATATTTTTGGAAAAGTACGTTTGCTCTGTTTTGTGCTAATTGAAGTCTATATTTAACTTCCTTATCATGATTATTAAGGGACTTAAAAGGACAGTACCCGTGAACGGAAGACGGGGTTGTTTTATGACAATAGGTGAAATATTTAAACCAAACGTCCAAATCATTTTTCTCTGAGGAAATACAGTTTTTAACATATCCATTAAGGCTTCACTGTGATTTTTCTACTGCACCAACCTTTTAATGATGGTGTGGAGTAGATTTTTTATAGTTGATTTAATTGTTCTCTGTATCCATGTCCGTTATGAGCGTTCTCATTGATCCATAGATACACATACAATTTTCAAAAATTGCTTTCGCAAGGACTGTTGCATGTTTAGATGGTATAGGTATTGATATGAGATATTTTGTTAGATCACAAAGAATTCAGTTGTGTCTATTTGTACAGAGTCAAAGTGTTTGCTTGGGGTATCAGTTATAACTAAAGGTTTTTTATTATGGCTTATAGTTTTATTTTCTCTACGCGTTTTCTAACATAATTTTTAAAATCATTTGTCATGTTTTTCCATTGATATTTTTTTCGTATTTTGTTGGTTGAACGATTGATTCCTGAGTGGCCACCACTAAGGTGATCATCGTGATATTATTTCAAAATGTTTGTCATCACACATTTGTTAAGTACATATGTAATTTTTGGGGTCAAAGGAATTCGATTGTTTTTAAGGTTTTTATTTTATATATTTTTTACATATTTCCTGGTGCTCAAAGTCTAAAAAGTCTAATTTTCTACCTAGAGGACAGCTAACGTACATTTGAAAATCGTCAGCATACAAATGAACACTACAGTGATTCTGAACCTCCAATGTCAGTAAAAAAAGTTTCCACTCAAGTATGAAGATATATAAGAGTTCCACTTATATATGGAGATATGAGTTTAACAGTAGGAAAAGTAAAATCCCAGGTTATTACAACAACAATGAGTATACTTCTTCAATAAGATCAGAATAATCGATCGTACGATGGGGTCGGTTAACACACCCTAAGAGCGTGTTGGAAGCGGAACCACTCCCGCTCACTTGTACAAATATATACTCCACTGCATTCCCTTATGGTTGCTTACAGATTTTTTAGATTTTAATTTTGTGTTAATATAAAGAGCCACACCCCCGTCATGTCCCTCTCAATCTGATCTGTATGTATCGTAACCCTCACATGCAATTATTAAATCTTTAAGTTGAGGGGCAAACCACGTTTCAGATACTCACAAAACATCTATGTTGGACTTTTCAAACAAATACTCGAACTCTTCAATCTTCCTGCATAGACTTTGCTCAACTATATAATAATAATATTAATAAGTAAAACTAACACTAAAAAATGTCATATATAAGAGATAAAATCGACGAAAACGATTTTTATTATCTGCAGCTTCTCTTAGTTCACCTGCTTTATCAGCACATGATTTGTTAAGAGAGTGCGAAATATTGATCTGTAGGTCTCAAAGCTTCTGCATACTCTCAACGCACATAGCCTCAACTCCGACGCATTGGGTAATAACCAAGTGTACGATCGGATTGGGCCTTCTCGGTGCGAAAGATTTCTCGGATTCTCGGTGGCGGCGTAAGTTTTAGATTTTCACCTTCCTTCTAGGAAACTCCGCCCGCCCGCCTAGGTTTTGAGCGTCTTTAGTCTTGGCCTCTAGATGCATCAATCTCTCCTTAAGCTTCTCCACCACGGCGACCTGCTTCTCCAGTTGGTGGACCCTTTAAATGACTTCTTCGATTCTTCCACTCATCACGTTCACCTATTCATGCAATTCGTGTAAAATGCGATCCTCAGACTTTTGTATTGAGGCAGTTTGCTTAGCAAATTTCTGCTCGACCAACTCAGCCAAAGTAGGTTAAGGTTCATCGGATAGTCGGTCTTTTTTAAGGTCCAATGCCTTATTTTCACGCAAGTGTTTTGTGTGGCGTGTAAGTGTGGGTGTTTTCGGTCCTGGCTTGTTTAACTCGACTTAACTTTTCTAAAGCAGCTTCTGTTTAAGTTAGTTTTAAGTGTTTTAATATATTTTAGTTCACTAAAAAGTTTGAAAGAATTTGTATTCGTATGTGCTTTAATTGATTTTTGATTATTATATTACTCGACGTTTTTTAAGATTTATCTGAAAAGTAAATAATATTCTAGTGTACGGCTCAATATAGCCCGCAAGAAAACCCTCTCCCCGCATGGGCCGTGGAAATAAGGACCGATAAGGCACAGCGCGTCAATTAAGTGGAATCTTCGAAATTGTCCAGTCTAACCTGCAACAAACGTCCAAAGAGCAAGCGGGACACTATAATCTTCGATGCCGGAGAAGGCCGAAACTTAGAGAACATGTATGGTTACGTCAGTTCCCTTTTTTTGAAGGCGGTTGAAGGATTTGCTGCCAAGATGGCCCCTAAGTACGACGGGTCCTAAATTGTCACAAAGCTCACATCGCCTAATCTGGTCCTTTTACGACGTGCTGGAGAAAAAAGACGACTTTCTGCCAACATCGCTCAGCTGAAACCTTACCACTCTGAAGAAACTACAGAAGAGGAACACGACGAGACTACGGCAATCAGAAATACAGTTGGGTAACAAAGAGAAAAGCGCAACTGGTAGTTTTAAGACAAAATATATACACGCACCATGTAATAGTTAGTTGGCTGCCGACTGTGCCCTGTGTACGCTTAGAAGGTCCATGCGTAGATGAACCCCCTTCACCACCATCACTCCTCGTTTTAGAGGGCGTCGTCGCGGACAGCAAGGAAGCGGAAGGACCTCGTTTGGATGCGCGGGAGTTACGCGTTAAGTTCGATGACATGATTGCGGTTAGGTCCGATCCACGACCAATACCCGATTCGCGATTGACATCTTGTAAGGACACCCAGACGTCCCCGATCACTCAGCCCTCGCCAAAGACATCTCCGATGGCCAACACCAAACATCGCCCAGAGGGAATCTCGACAAGTGGGACCCAGACTCCGCCGGTAATGTATAGTTATTTCAATCTTCTATGTTTATTACTTTATAAGGACCTTTTAACTAAAACTAAATCTCCAATTTTTTTTAAAATTCTATTTTAAGTTCTATCGTAATTTATTTTTTAGGTTTCTTTATATTTTTGGATAAGTACGTTTGCTCTGTCTATATTTAACTTCCTTATCATAAGCTTCATGATTATATAAGTGACTTAAAAGGACAGTAAACAACGGGGTTGTTTTATGACAATATCCAAACGTCCAAATCATTTTTCTCTGAGGAAATACAGTTTTTAACAAATCCATTATTATCTTTCTAGTGCACCAACCTTTTAATGATGGTGTGGAGTAGATTTTTTAAAGTTGATTTTAAAATTTAACATAATTCTTGTAATAAAAAAAATTGCTTTCGCAACGACAGTTGCATGTTTAGATGGTATAGGTACTGATATGAGTTATTTTGTTATATCACAAAGAATTCTGTTGTGTCTATTTGTACAGAGTCAAAGTGTTTGATAGGGGTATCAGTTATAACTAAAGGTTTTTTATAATGGCTTATAGTTTTATTTTCTACTACAATGCGCGTGTTATCTAACATAATTTTTAAAATCATTTGCCATGTTTTTCCATTGATTTTTTTTTGTCGTATTTTGTTGGTTGTACGATTGATTCCTAAGTGGCCACCACTAAGGTGATCATCGTGATATTCTTTCAAAATGTTTGTCATCACACTTTTGTCAAGTGTTTATGTCATTTTTGAGGTCAAAGCAATTTGAATGTTTTTAAGGTTTTTATTTTATTTATTTTTTACACATTTCTTGGTGCTACAACGATTTCCCTTAAATTTATGCACCATTCGCACATACAGAATTCAGTACAATCTAAATGTGTAGATCCCTACATAACTTAACATATCAGCCTTATGGCATTTTACAGTCAATAATTGAGCGAAAGAACATTGTTTGTTGCCCACTTACTAACATTTGACCGATTCTCGTTACATATATTTACAAAGTCTAATTTTCTACCTATAGAACAGCTAACGTACATTTGAACATCGTCAGCATACAAATGAAAACTACAGTGGTTCTGAACATCAAATGTCAGTAGGATTTCGGGGTTAACGGTGTCAAATGCTTTGCTGAAGTCCAACAGAGTTAAAAATGTTTTCTGATTACTGTCGAGCTATATCTGTTATATCTAATAACGCAGTTGTACAGCTTCTATATAATATATAAACATTAATGAATTTTGGCCTAAAAATAAATTAATCTGTTGTGCGATTTTTTTTTATTTTTTATTTGGAAGAACACTGACTTAAGACAAGTCTCAAACTGAACTCGCTTCTTAACTCAAACTTCTTTGACGATCATACCTCGGTTTAGAACTTTAGAGCTTTCTATGAGTTTAGATAGCTTTAATTGAGTGAGTTTTCAAATTGCGTTTTGGATTGTTGATACTCAATCCGATTGTTTAGTCAGGAATCTTGTGGATTCGTTCGCATGGTAATTTTCCATTGAGGGTCCGAAGTGTGGGAACGAACTTATAATGTAATTTGATTCGTTTTGGATGTTTAGTCTAAGGCTTGGGTAAATTTGCAATTAGATATTGGCTGATTCGTTCTGGATGTTTAGTCTATGGCTTGGGTACATTTGCAACTAAGGTTGTATGTGTGTCTGTGGGCGTGTGGACATGTGCATAAGAGTAATGTGGGATTATGGATATGTCCTTCCCCCGTTCTTTTAATTTGACCTGTCCGCAAGTGGATAGGGTTGGATATAACATTACATTTTCTTCTATGTTGATTTGGTTTGGTAGATCGCTTACAATTTCTGGACTTTTTCTTCCTTTGAGTTTACATGTTTTACAATTAGTTCTCTTGGTATGCTCTTAAATTTATACAATAAGTACAATAAAATGCTTATAATAATGATTACAAAAGTTGTTAAAGTGGTTATTTGGAATACATTATAATATTTTGAGTGTGATTCTATTATTTCCGTTTCTTGAATATAAGATAATGGTTCTAACTTTGTTACATTATTATTTTGTTTTTTTGTTTTTTTTTATTTTCAACAATTTTATGTTTTAATAATTCAATATCTTCTACATATTCTGTAAAGTGTTGCAAATTAAATATTGAAACGCTGGCTTGTTGTTCCCTTTAACCGTCTGACTTTAGTTTATTGATTACCTCAATTCCATTATTTATGACATCGATAATAAAGTTTAAATCGGTGTCCTGAAAACTAGTCTCAACTAAATAATTCATTTATTCTTCCATCTCATCTTTATCATTTTGGTCTAATGTTCCGAATAAATATTTTTTAACTGATTCTATAACATTGAATAAACCTCTCTTACTGTTCCACTGATTTCTCTTTAAAGTTTTTTTTTACTAGATATCGGATTTGTTTTACTTCACTAAATTCATTAGCTTCTTTCAAAAGACTTTCGAAGGTTTGCTCAGTTTTTTTATGTTTACACTTAGATAATGATATTCATAATTAATCGGGATATCTATTGATAATGTTTTAAATACAAGATTTCCGTTTTTGGCCTTAATGGGATTTATTTCGATGCACTGACCGGTTGTTAGTGGAATTATAGTTTTTAATATTATGGAGAATTGTTAGCCTGCTCGAGGTCAGGATGATGAAAATATTACACAATTTTTAATTTTGGTTATTAATCAATATATTTCGGAAGCTCTTCGGCAACGGTCTTCAGGACAACTATAAAATAATAACAACGATTTTAATATTCTTGACAAACAGAAAAAATGTACATTTGACATACATTTAATTTTCACGTCTGCGTCCGGTGACGTAAAGTTGTTAACTAATTTTTCTATCCCTTGTAAATGTCTATATAAATTAACGCAATTGTCAGTGTCCGTTTTGTAGTTCATCCGTAAGTCTGTAGGTGTTTTTATGATATGTAGCATTTCTATGGAGAATCGTTTGGCATAGTGTTGTTCTTGTGTTAAGTTACTCGCCTCTTCGAAGTTCGGAGAGTGATTATTCTTAGGACAGTGAGACATGAGTGCTGTTTTTTGCTCGTTCGTATGGTGTCGAGCTTTGAAGTCCGATTTCTGCTGTGCTAGTCTAGATTTTAGTTTCGTTTTTGTTGTTCCTATATATATCTTGTTGCATATTTCGTTGTTGTTGCCGTTGCAGGGTATTTTATATATCACGTCTATTTTGTCAATTTCATTTATATATATATTTTTTTTTCTTTCTCTTTTGAATTTTGGATTATAGTGAATAATCTTTCTTGCCCTATTTGTTTCTTCAAAATGTTTTTCGTCTATTCTATTATATTTAAGGTCTTCTTAAATGGATTATTAGTTTTGGACTTGGTGCTTGTCTTTATTTTGGATCTATTTCATAATCATGACGTTTTTCATTTAATTTTTCAATTCTATTTATTTTCTTTTCTTGTGTGTCATAATCAGGAGTTCCTGCATACATAAATATGTTGGCTGGTATTTGATTTGTAGTATTATGTTTTGTTTTACGATTATAAATATACAAAATTAATTCAAATTTGGTATACCTATTTTCAATGTCTGGTTCACTTCCTATAATTCACAATTTCTCATTAACCATTTTATGCAATCTTTTTACATCTGATATACCGTTTTTACTTGTTGTTATTTGAATTTGTACTCCTTCTGAATTTAACCAATTGTGTAAAGCTACACACATAAATGCAGAATCTTTATCTGCTTTAATTTCCTGTGGTTTTCCCATTTCGCTGAATACTTTTATGATAGATTTTTTAGCTTCTAATTTTTTTTGACTTCTATTATTGTGGATTACCCACCATATAAAAATCCATGACAAATTTCTCTCTTATATTTTGAAATTCTGGAATAAGTTCAAATGTAAATTTGGTATTTTTATGTTCCGTTTTAGCAACGTTGCAAGTTTCACATTCATTTATTATATTCTGAATTAATTTTTGATAGTCGGGGAAATAATATTTTTCTTCAAACCATTTAGTAGTTTTTTCTATTCGTGGTTGTAATAGTTCTTTATGTCGTTTCAATGTTTTGTCTTTAAAGTCTGCCTCGGGATTTGTGGGGAGTTTTAAGACTCCTCAAAAGATTTTTTGTCTTTTTGTATATTCACGGAATTTTCGCTGATCGGGATATACTAGTCGTATAGTAATATTCTTTAGTTGATCAGTCCGACGACTTTTAAAAATGACTTCAAGATCCTAACGGCTGCGCCAAGTAATTTTCCGAACCATAAGTTTAATAAAAAACTTTATTTAATTTAATTTTAAACTGGTTACAATTATTTTTTATTTTGAAGAACACTGACTGTCTTAAGACAAGTCTCAAACTGAACTCGCTTCTTAACTTAAACTTCTTTGACGATCATACCTCGGTTTTGTGCTTTAGAGCTTTCTATGAGTGGAGTTAGCTTTAATTGAGTGAGTTTTCTAATTGTCCTTTGGATTGTTGATTGATAGTGCACCAGCTACTCAATCCGATTGTTTAGTCTAGAACTTGGGGATTCGTTCGAATTTCGTTCCGAAAGTGTGGGAACGAACTGAAAATGTAATTTGATTCGTTTTGGATGTTTAGTCTAAGGCTTGGGTACATTTGCAATTAGATATTGGCTGATTGGGTTACTCAGGGTGTATGTGTGGGCGTGTGGACATGTGCATAAAAGTTATGTGGGATTATGGATATGTCACTATATAGGTCTATATTTTTGCCACTTTGTCATGTCAAAGTAAGAGTCGGTCATCGTTTCAAGTACGTTTGATTGCACAAATTTTATATACAAGTCATTATGGTCAGTGGGGTCTTAAAAACTTAAATTCTTAATAATAATCAGGGATTTTTTATATTTTTCATCTTCTATAAGCAGTATTCCTTTGGCTTATCTTCTTCCAAATCAAAAACTGTGTTCTACTCGGTAACAAATATCGAGGAACATGGAAATCTAGAACCAGACAACGACAAATATATATATATAAGCAAGACACAGGCGGGAGAGCTTATATCAGTATATCCAAATCAAGACCAAACATAACCTAAAACGAAATGTTGTCAGAGGTAAAGTAAAAGTAAGCATCGCGAAGAGAGAGAGAGAGCGGACCCTCTATAGGTGAACCAATCAGACTGCAAGATTTTAAAAGCATAAGGTAGGGAGAAGCTAACCCATAAACCCCACATCGCAGCCATCTTGTTTTTCACTCTCGTCGTCGTCTCTCTAACATCCATAGCAATCGACTACAAGTACAGTCAACGGAATCATATCAAGAGAATCTGAAAACCACCGTCGCCGAGGCAACACATTTCCGCAGAGTGTCCACTACGTTAAGTTTTCTTATCGCCGTCGAGAAAAATTTAAATCGTCGTCTTACGCCTTATTGTGGTTGCCACCGTTTCGCTGGGCATTTATTAAGCGGTTAACAAATAAATAAATAAATAAAATAAATTTTCGCTGCTCAAATTTTTTTAAAAACTTTTTGAGCTTTGTTTGACCCCCGTTTTTTTTTGCCGTTTATTATTACTGTCCTCGTTTATTTTGTGGCCGCATCAAAAATCTTTTTTTCTTGTTCTTCGTTTGATTATTTTGCGCAAACATGGGTGCACGTTGGATTTCGTATTGCAGAAAGCGAGAATTGGAGGCAACTCTGAAGGAGTTTGCCTTGGACGCAACAGAAAGCGTGGAGCAGATGAGGAGCCGGTTGGCATCCTTTAACAATCGTGACGATCACGTCTTGGAGATAGCTGAGCGTCCTCAGGAATGAGAATCGGAAATATTGGCCGCGCTCACCGATCGGAAGCAACGGACGCCAAGTCCAAACCCTGCGGGTCCGACGCAACTCCATGTCCCAACGTTTGGATGCGCCAGCCCCGCTGAAATAGTTGTCGACATGGAATTCGGAAATGACAGCGGCAACTCTAGCAGAAAATTTGAGGAACTGGGGAGTACCCTTCGACCGGACAACGGACCCGAGCTCGTTTATCTAGCCAACGTTGAGAAGATGCCGCAGGCTATCCCTGGTCTTTTGACTGCCACGGCCGAGCACTGGTTCAGGACAAGCCAGCTATTCTGGACAAATCCTGGAATCGACCAGATCCCGTCCTACTCAGGAGCGCCACCAAAGGGTCGCCAGGAAACAGTACGACCACCACGACGAGCACCCACACCGGCGGTCCCGGAAATTGTTCCTCGGGTGGGGAACGTGTCAAAAGTGCCGAACTTCAGACTAGACTGCAAGTAATGTGCGCAGGCTAGGCGTTTTTCACACGAGTGTCGCAATCCCAGAATTCTCTTTTGCTGGGAGTGTGCTCGCCGAGGAATACGAACCAACGAGAGTTGCCGTCGTAGTCATCCGGGAAACGAGAGGAGTCTTCGTCCCCTCGGGGAGCGGCCGGAGACTGCCAGGAGGAATCCCCGGAATTAAAATATATTTTACAGGTCCAGGCGAGCAGAATCATCACATAAGTACAAATTGAGGGTCGAGTATTTAATACAACCATAGACACCGGAGCCTGCAGAAGTTTCGTGAGCGAAAGAGACGTTCAAATCGTGGGCACACCACATAACGTATGGACGATACGCACCCAAGTCAGCCTGGCCGAAGGCTCACGAAAAGAAATAACCAAGTCACTGGTAGCAAACGTCCAGTTGGACCAACGTTGGGTCACATTTGCACTCTTAGTTTTACCCTCAATAATGAAAGATGTGCTGTTGGGCGTGGACTTTCTCCGCGGCGTGTCCGCCACCCTCCCGGAATTGGCCAGATTCGACGGACTGACCGGAGTGTCACACATCTCCGAACACTCGATCACAATGCGGGATGATAAGCCCATCAAACAGAGATATTTTCCCAAGAATCCCGCAATGCAGAGGATTATTGATAAGCAGATCGACGATTTGTTACGCAACGATTGAATAGAGCCTTTTCGGAGTCTGTATCACTGAAGAGTCATGCCGTTTGGCCTCCATTCAGCACCAGCCACATTCCAGCGGGCGCTCGACAGCGTCATAGGACCCAACATGGACGCACTTTAGAAGAGCATGTGCAGCATCTTCAAGAGGTATTCGGACAGCTACGAAAAGCGAACCTTAGGCTCAATGCAAAGAAATGCAGTTTCTTTAAGCGCAGCCTGGTACACCTGGGGCACGTCATCAGCGAGGAAGGAATCTACACTAATCCCGACAAGATTTCGGCAGTACGGCAACTGAGTCCGCCTACCACATGCAAGGAACTACGAAGATGTCTGGGTATCGCGTCATGGTACAGGAGATGTGTACCCAACTTTGCCAGCATCGTGCAGCTTGTGTTTTACAAATTTACTTAGAAGCTAAGTGCTCTTATTCTCGTAGCTGCGCTGCCAACACCGGCAGCGGAACGACGGTTATGTATTCTTAAATATATAGCTATGCTCACTTAGGCTGGAGCGCGGAGGTATATGCACATACATGAAGTCTGCTCGTGATACAATTATGCTGACACTTGCACTTTCTGTGTGCGGGCCAAGGCATAGCGATCGGTTCGTATTTCTTTACTTTGAATTATGTAAACACTGCAAGAAAGTGTTACAGTGAGTACCCTTTTAGTACTCTTCATATAGGGGGTGCTCGATATAAGTGCATACTACATCTCCCTCCTTTTAAAAAATAACGTAATATAATGAAGTTCTTTTTCAATTTAATTGTAGATTTTATAAAATTTAAGAAATTATATTATAGAAAACATTTTTTTTTTATTTTTTGTTTTTTTTTAAATAAATTATTTTTTTTTTAACTTTATAGTTATTTCTTATTTTCTTATATTATGTATGGCCACTCGTGATATATTATAAAAGAACCAAATTGATTATGAATAAACATATTGTAATCTATCTTGTAACTAACTGATTTTCTTGGTTATCTCCTCGCTACGAATATCGTGCGGCTAGCTCAGAAGATGTAATTGTTCGTCCCACCAAATTTATATACACGTGACCGCCCTGTTGCTCGGTGAAAAAGCACAGAAAGATTGGGAGTATACAGTGATCTTTTATTCGCTGACTTAACCCTCGGCCTGGGTGGTGTATTGATAATGTAGAACTATGTTCTGCCTTCGTCTCCTTCCCACGCTGAACGTCCCGCTGGAAGTGGGGTCGCCCTCGCCGGTTTCGCTTGTGGTGTCTTCTGCTGCCTTTGGCTCGGCGGCTTTATAGGGATTAGGGATGCGTCACCGTTCCCAGACTAGGGTGAACAGGCACTGTTCTCTCAAGGCGTACGTCTCTCGCAGCCGCAGCCTCCTGTCCCTTGGTCTGTCCCGGCCGGTCGCACCGGACGTCGGCTCAGTTTCTACCTGACGGTTCAGGCGTACGCCGGAAGCCGCCAACGAAGTCCCTGGGTCGAACGCCAGGTTCTAGGCGAAGGCTTCCACCCTACCTTCTCTGCCGCAGGCTTAAGAATTCGAAGTATACGCTGCTCGCACGACGCTCGTTGTTCGTCGTCCTGGGGTCCTCGTTGTCCTTGTTCTGCCTCCAGGTATCTCAACCGGCTCTGCTCCTTATTGGCGACTCGGTAAGCTGCCGTTCTGGGACTCTAGCGGTGGACCGCTGTGCTCTCAACGCATACGCCTTTCGAGACACCAGCTGAACAAACGCGCGTCCTTCCGGGCTAGTCGCTCCAGGACCTTGTACAGTTCCTGCAGGACGATCAGACATAAGCAGGAGTTCGCCAATGCAGTCCTTGTAGGCAGGCTCCGCTCCTTGTTGCCGACTCGGTAAGCTGCCGTTCTGGGACTCTAGCGTGGACCGCTGTGCTCTCAACGCATACGCCTTTCGAGACACCAGCTGAACAACCGCGCGTCCTTCCGGGCTAGTCGCACCAGGACCTTGTACAGTTCCTGCAGGACGATTAGGCGTTCGCCGGAGTTCGCCAATGCAGTCCTTATAGGCAGGCTCCGCTCCTTGTTGGCGACTCGGTAAACTGCCGTTCTGGGACTTTAGCGGTTTACCGCTGTGCTCTCAACGCATACGCCTTTCGAGACACCAGCTGAACAAACGCGCGTCTTTCCGGGCTAGTCGCACCAGGACCTTGTACAGTTCCTGCAGGACGATCAGGCATACGCCGGAGTTTGCCAATGCAGTCCTTGTAGGCAGGCTCCGCTCCTTGTTGGCGGCTCGGTAAGCTGCCGTTCTGGGACTCTAGCGTGGACCGCTGTGCTCTCAACGCATACGTCTTTCGAGACACCAGCTGAACAACCGCGCGTCCTTCCGGGCTAGTCGCACCAGGACCTTGTACAGTTCCTGCAGGACGATCAGGCATACGCCGGAGTTCGCCAATGCAGTCCTTGTAGGCAGGCAGCTAGTTCTTAACAACTTTCCTTCTGAGCACACGGTTCTTCGTCGAAGGACTCTATTTGTTCAACTCTGCCGGACACGCCGGGTGGGATGCCAAGCTCAAATCGCGACAGAAGTTGTGACAAAGCGCCTGGACTTAGCCGTGTGATGCCGTAAGGACCTCAGCTACCTGTGTCTCAATTCGGAGACTTTAGCTGTGGGGAGTTATTCAACTCCTCACATTCTATCCTTACTTCGGGAATGAAAAAGAGACTCGCTGTTCTTTCTGCCTTGGTATACTCCACATTCTGACATCCTTCCCTCGACGTGTTTTCTCCTCGCACTTTTCATCGTTTGCTTGTAGTCTTCTCGTCGACTCGCTCCTCCAGACGGTTCCCACGACGCTCACAGCTCCTTCTTGAGTTCCACAGCGCCGATCCTCCTTCCAGACTTTGAATCTCCCGCCCCAGACGTTTCCCCCGTAGACTTTAAATTCCCGCCCAGACGTTTCCCCGTAGACTTCCGAATTCCCGCCCCAGACGTTTCCCCCGATGACTTTCTCGATCTCCACGATTTGTCTTTTCCGGCGGATGGTCACTCTACGTCGTGCCGATCGGTCTCCAGTTGTTATCAATGGTATCGATGTTCTCCGGTGTGACTCTCCGTTGTATGGTCACTCTCCGCCAAATCGATCGGTCTCCAGTTGTTATCGGTTCCGTGACCCAACGTGGCGTTGCCACCCGATGTATCGATGTTCCATAGTGTGACTCCTTGTGCCAATATTTCCAGTATTTGGCGCCCACCGATCGACACTATCGTCTAGTGCCAATCGGCCGCCATGAATCGAAGTGCCCCCATCCCTTGGACAGATGAGGACATTTTCTCCGGGTAAGTTTTCTAATTTCTCCTTTTCTCCTTTCTCTCTGTTCTTTTCTCCTTTCCAGCATTCTGGACCCGACGAAGAGTGTGATGCGTTTTCTCTCGCATTCCGCCCCCCCCCCCCCCCCCCACGCATGTTTGGCCCTTTCTCGACTTCTCGTAAGTGAGCCGTTTGTCTCCATAATCCGATCTGATTTTTTTTTTCCGCTATTTTCAGCCCTTCCGTTGCCTGAATCTGGAAAAACTGCACAACATTTGGACGACGCGTGCTTCGCACTCCTCCTTTGGGTCCGCTGCACTTTCCCTCGGCTCCGCGATGTACCTCGGGGTCGGGGGAACCTCGGGCGTCCCCTCCGCCTGGGGAGGCACTTCCTCGAAGAGGATTGGGTCGCCCCATATCCGGCGCTCCTCCTCTTCGGCAGTCATCAGCGCCGCCTCCCATTTTGCCCGAGCGTCCTGCTCTTCGCGCTGGCGGGCCTCCTTGAGCGCAGCCTCTTGCTGCCTCTGCTCATGCCGGCGGCGGTACTCCGCTATTACGGCCGCTATTCTGCGGGCCTCGGCCGCATGGTCGCTGTCGGCAGAGTCCTGGTGGACAGGCCTGTCCTCCAACCGTCCTTGCCCCGGTCCGGATCCTGCCATGTCCTCGGCAGCCATCCTCCTGTGGGCATCGGCTCTAGTGACACGTGTGCTCATCTTGACTTTCTTCTTTTGAATTGGCTTCCCATGCTGGCGGCTCTCCTGACGATGACTCGGTTTTTGGTCATTCCTTATGACCCTCCCGCTATTTCCCTCGGGCATTCCTTTTTCGGGTGTTCTCTTGCGATACCGTTGCTTCTGTCATGTCGCCCTTCCCCGTGTGAGTTCGTCGCCGCTTGGGTTTTACGGTTCAGCTTTGCTGTGCCGTCTCTTTCTCTACTTCGGTCGAAGTTGGCTTCAGTCTTGTTTCTGCCGTATGGAGTCTAACGACGCTACGGTACGAGCTCCTGTTCACTCATACTAATCGTGCCGTTTCCTTTCTTTGATCATTAGTAGCTTCAGTTTGTGTGCCGTATAGACTCTAACGACGCTACGGTACCCAACATGTGCATCACCTTATTCCATGCGGCGCCTTACTGATGACTCTGGCTTTATGCCCGACGCAGAATTAGGTTGCCTCGTGGTCTGGGTCACTGTACCTCCTTGTTTCCTGCGTTCTATACAGACTCTGGTATTTGCCCGACGCTATAGTCTGCTTTTTTTTTTTTTTTTTTTTTTTTGCCTGCTTGTGTTGTCCTGCGTTCTATCACTAACCATACAACATATAGACTGGTCATTTCATACAACGCATTTGGACACAAAAAAACGGACCGCGGAAGGTCCCCCGTGCTCACAGCAGCAGGTCCATGCACTTCGTGTGCGTTCGGGTTTTTTGCTCTCTCATTCTTATTCTCATTTTTATGCTCGCGCACTCATTGCACGAGTTCAGTCGATCAGTCGCAGAGAGGCGCTTTTTGAAGAAGGCTGCCCTGCGCTTGAATTCGTCTTTGTATGTATGCGTGATCATGCATTCTCATACACGGGAGCATGTGTGCGTTTATTTCATTTCGGCGCATCAAGAATATTTTGTCTTTTGCCACTTTTCGAGCTTGGTACCCTAAGAATATGGGCGTATTTACTATTGGGTTATGATATAAATATGAATATTTTATGTTGTAATATATTTTTTAATATTTCAGCATACATTTTATTTTTGTTTACAAATTCAAATAAGTGGTAGCAGTTTAATGTTTTACATATATGTATGTATTCGAATTTATAGAATTCAGTCCACTGAGATGGGAACAGGGCATATCGCAGTCGTGTCACTTGAAACACCGACTGCACTTCAGTGGTTGAGAAAACTTCAAACTAAATCAGCTCTTGTGGATGTTTTGCGAGCGGTTGGTGCCTGCATACCCTACCGACGATTGCTTTTAAGGGGAGTATGCTTTTAGGACAATTGTTTTAAATGTTATGTTTAGTGATCTTTGGTTGATTTATTTTTTAATGATTCGCAGTGTTATTTTAATTGTCTTTAAACAAGTAATAAATAATAAAATACTTTTTACGTTTTTGTAAACGTAAATGAAACAAATATAAAAATCCGCATTTTTTAAATGATAATAATTTTAAATTTTAATTGTACCAATATCTGGATTATAACAAATTGTTTAAAGACAGTTAATATATATATTTGTTCCATTTACGATTACAAAAATGTAAAAAGTATTTTATTATTTATTACTTGTTTAAAGACAATTAAAATTACACTGCGAATCATTAAAAAACAAATCAACCAAAGATCACTAAACATAACATTTAAAACAAGTGTCCTAAAAGCCCACTCACCTTAAAAGCAATCGTCGGTAGGGTATGCAGGCACCAACCGCTGATTCTGCTCGCTACGAATATCGTGCGGCTAGCTCAGAAGATGTAAGTGTTCGTCCCACCAAATTTATATACACGTGACCGCCCTGTTGCTCAGTGAAAAAGCACAGAAATATTGGGAGTATACAGTGATCTTTTATTCGCTGACTTAACCCTCGGCCTGGGTGGTGTATTGATAATGTAGA
Source organism: Drosophila gunungcola (assembly GCF_025200985.1). NCBI lineage: Eukaryota > Metazoa > Arthropoda > Insecta > Diptera > Drosophilidae > Drosophila > Drosophila gunungcola. Next base: position 301,220 of record NW_026453224.1, on the reverse strand, counting down.
ACTATGTTCTGCCGTCGTCTCCTTCCCACGCTGAACGTCCCGCTGGATCGTGTTGGCTGCGAAGTGGGGTCTCCCTCGCCGGTTTCGCTTGTGGTGTCTTCTGCTGCCTTTGGCTCGGCGGGTTTATAGGGATCAGGGATGCGTCACCGTTCCCAGACTAGACTCTCAAGGCGTACGCCTTTCGCAGCCGCAGCCTCCTGTCCCTTGCTCTGTCCCGGCCGACCGCACCGGACGTCGGCCTAGTTTCGACCTGACGTTTCAGGCGTACGCCGGAAGCCGCCGACGCAGTCCCTGGGTCCAACGCCTGATTCTAGACGAACGCTTCCACCCTACCTTCTCTGCCGCATGCTTAAGAATTCGAAGTATACGCTGCTCGCACGACGCTCGTTGTTCGTCGTCCTGGGGTCCTCGTTGTCCTTGTTCTGCCTCAAGGTATCTCAACCGGCTCTGCTCCTTGTTGGCGACTCGGTAAGCTGCCGTTCTGGGACTCTAGCGGTGGATCGCTGTGCTCGCAACGCATACGCCTTTCGAGACACCAGCTGAACAAACCCGCGTCCTCCCGGCTAGTCGCACCAAAACCTTGTACAGTTCCTGCAGGACGATCAGGCATACGCCGGAGTTCGCCAATGCAGTCCTTGCAGGCAGGCTCCGCTCCTTGTTGGCGACTCGGTAAGCTGCCGTTCTGGGACTCTAGCGGTTTACCGCTGTGCTCTCAACGCATACGTCTTTCGAGACACCAGCTGAACAACCGCGCGTCCTTCCGGGCTAGTCGCACCAGGACCTTGTACAGTTCCTGCAGGACGATCAGGCATACGCCGGAGTTCGCCAATGCAGTCCTTGTAGGCAGGCAGCTAGTTCTAGACAACTTTCCTTCTGAGCACACGGTTCTTCGTCGAAGGACTCTATTTGTTCAACTCTGCCGGACACGCCGGGTGGGATGCCAAGCTCAAATCGCGACAGAAGTTGTGACAAAGCGCCTGGACTTAGACGTGTGATGCCGTAAGAACCTCAGCTACCTGTGTCTCAGTTCGGAGACTTTAGCGATCTTGTTTCCTTGATGACTCCGCACGGCTTTACTTGCTCCTTCACGTTGTTTCACTGGTTACTGGTTCAATTGTTGACTTGGTAGAAATCGACTGATCCTGCTTCCTGTGCTCGGCCGGTTTATATAGGCCTCCGTTTACAGCTAGTTATCGGCGTCTCCTGGCCTCCTGGTCCAAAGTCCATGATTTTACCGTTCGACCTTTCGCCCTCTGCGCACGGCACAAATATCAGGGTCCAAAGTCCGGTGCCGTCCCGTTACTTCCTTCTGCCCACGGCCCTTCGCCGCTCTCTTCTATTGCTGTCCCTCTCGGACTCTCCTTGTCCTTGTCTGGTGCTCAGTGTACCACTCTCTCTCGCCGCACTACCGTTACTACGGGCGAATTCGCCGCGTAACTGGTAACTGGTAGGCCACTGCTTGCCGGCGCTTACTCTGCTTGCTTTCTAACTTGTGGGGAGTTATTCAACTCCTCACAGTTTTTATGTACCATTTGTTTTTTATTCTTATTATTTGATATTGTTATGTTATCTCTATCTCCTATTTGTTTTACCTTATAAGGACCTGTATATTTAAAATCTAGTTTATGTCCTGTTTCATTTTTTAATAAAACCTGATCTCCTATTTTTAACTCAAAATTTAAAGGTTTTTTGGTCGTAATTAATTTTTTGCTTTTGCTTATGTGATTCTAACATTAATCTAGCTCTCTTAAACGCTTGTTCTAATCTGAATTTTGATTTCTTAGCATATTCTTCTACATTATAAAGGGATTTTATGTTATCTATACTATAAAAATGCTTAGATATATTTGAAGTTTTACCAAAAACTAACTCATATGGACAATAGTCATGTGCCATAGTGAGGGCTGTGTTAAAACAATATACGCAACAATATGCAGCAACAAATCCCAATCTGTTTTGTCAACTGAGATGTATGATCTGATAAACTCATTAAATGTTCTATGGCTTCGCTCCACAGTTCCAACAGTCTGGTGGTGATGTGCAGTTAAAGTTATGTTTTTTTGATATTAAGATTTTTACATAGATCTTTTTATATTCCGTTCCCATGTAGGTAATGAACGTCTTTATTGGACCGTACTCTAGAATAAAATCTTCAAATATAGCTTTCGCTACTGTGTTGCACTCTTATTTGGTATTGGTATAGCTACTAGATATTTACTTAAGCCGCAAATGAGTGTTACTGCGTATTCGTTTCCATTATTAGATTTTGGTAGTGGACCAGTTGTATTCACAATTACCCTATCGAAAGCTTTTTGTGGAGTTTCGATTATAGTTAATGGAGTCTTTATATTTTTAGTCGTTTTAGACATTTATCATTTTGGACATTTTTTAATGTACTGTTTTATGTCTTTAGATATATTTTTCGGTATTAAGGACATTTCTTTATGTACTGTTTTATGTCTTTAGACATATTTTTCCAGTAATAGTGTCTCTGGACCTTGGCCAAGGTTTTTGTAATGCCTGTATGACCTCCTTGAATTGGATCATCATGGAATGTAGACAATAAAGCTTCTTCTACGGTCACCGGGTTGAGTAGCGCTACTCTCAATGATTTTAATATTTTTTTGCCCATATTTTTAAAATTATCAATTGAAACATGCTCAAAGATATTTTCCCACGGTGCCACTTTGAGTTGGCTGAATTTGTTAATACCGGCCTGCTTTTCAAGCCTTTGAAAGAATTGACCTAAGTCAATGGTTCCATTACTATACAAATCGCTAACATCATAACTTTCTGTAATTTTCTTTCCGTATTTTAATAAACACATATTATTACTTACATTCAAGGGACTACTTTACGTACTTCATCATTATTAATGACTTCATATACGTTAGGCGCTTCAAGGTTATGCAATTCTATTTGTTCTTTTCCTGCGCAGGATTTTTGTCTACTTTGGTTTCTGGTAGTGACTTTCAGAACCATATTGTTTGATTGTATGTTTTTTAAGTCAGTGATAGTGATTCTTGATAGCGCATCGGCTTCATAGTTGTCTTTACCCTTTAGATATTCTACCATAAAATTATATTCCTCTAATTCTCATTCGTCTCATTCGTGTTAATTTGGAACTGAGGTTTACCATTGTTAATAAGTAGGTAAGTGCCCTGTGGTCTGTTTTGACGGAGAAGTGTCTACCATAAATATATGGTCTGAAATGTGTTATTGCCCAATGAACAGCTGCTAGTTCTTGTTTTGTTGTGCTCTTTTTGCTTTCACCTTTGTTTTGTGTTAGGACTGCTCCACAAGCATATTTGCTAGCATCTGTAATTATGCAAAATTCTTTGCTAAAATCTGGGTATTGTAACAGAGTTGGGTTTATTAATGCTGATTTAAGATGTTCGAATTTCACCTCTTTATTACATAATCTTGTTAAGTGACGGGAATATTCAATAAACCGTCTGTAATAATTGCAAAATCCAATGATACTTCTAGCGCTGTCCGCATCATGTGGAACTGGATAATTTTGAATGAAGTATTTTTTGTCGTCAGGCAAGATTCCTTTATCTGTGCCCTTATGTGTTAGAAAAGTGACTTCATGCATTAAAAAATTAACATTTTTCAGGATGTAACTTTAGGATGTGTTGCCAACATTTCTCGAAAACATCAGTTAAATTCTTGATTTCATCCATATAAAGTAATGCTTGCGAAGGTTCCAGTCCAGAAAAAGCTATACTTATCATTATCTGAAAGGAATTTGGCGTTTTTCTTCAAACCGAATGGTAATCGCGTGAAGCGATATGAACCACAGTTTGTTTAAAAGGATGGTATATCCCGTGAACTTTTTTCGAGTTCAATTTGGTGAAAACCGGACATTAAGTCAAGGCATGAGAAATATTTTGCTCTACCTAGTTGATCTTAAATATCATCAATTCTGGGGAGTTTTTAAACTTGTTTTTGAATCTCGTCTTGTAGACTATGAGGATTTCTATAATTTTTAATGTATACGGGTTCATTATCATTTAATCTCAGTATTTGTTTATAAAAATTATTGGTAGTGATCGATTCGTTTTCTAGTCCGAATACATCGCCATACTGGGTGCATAATGTTGTTAACACAATCTTTTCTCGGTTTTTTAAGTCTGTTTGTACCACGTCGTAGTTCGAAAGTAGTTCATGTTGAATATTGTTAAGTAAACTACCTTATCTGTATTTCTTGTGTTTAAATGTCTTATGTATGCGTTTTGGACTATTGCTATGGTATTTGCAATATAAATACCATGCTGGGTTTCTTGATTCGGAATTAATACACTGTCTGCTTCTGAATTTATTTCAATTTTTCGGACTTGGGATCTTGCTGGCAGAATTAGGGAGTTGTTGCCAGAACTGTATGCTATTGGAGCATAAATCGGATATTTGAGGTTATTTGGTCAACTATACTTCAAGTTAGTCTTCAGTCGGCTTGAAGTATAGTTGACAGTTGTATCTTTTAACAAAATCGATTCCTAGTATTCCATCACAAGGAAAATCGAATTGTAAATTTACGATATGGAAACCGTGTGGGATTATATATTTAGAAGTTTGTATTTCAATGAGAGTTAAGCCTTTTGATTTGATAATTTCCTGACTTATTCCCTGTATGTATATTATATGATTATTTTGAATGTGTTGAAAAATATCGGAATTTTGCTTCAATATGGATATTTCCGCATCTGTACCTAGTAGACAAAATAAGTATCGGTTGTACCCGTTGTTTTGGTTATAGCCGTTGTTTTGGTAATATCCGCTGTTTTGGTAATATCCGTTGTTCTGATAGTTACCTATATTGTTACCCCTACCGCGATAATTATTTTTGAAGTTATTGCCGCGATATTTGTTTCCTCATTGGGTGTATAATATTGAATTAGCATTGCCCGACATTTCAGTACTGCATTGTATGTGCTTAGTTATTGCTTCGTTCACAGTTGCGAAATTGCCTGCTTCCAATATTGTTTTAGGGCGTTCATGCTCACAATTTTTAACCATTGTGGTGATGGCTTCCTTTGTGCTGAATTTGTTAGCGTGTTCTGCCGATAGGCCTTCATCAATGTACGAAGCTTGAAGGAGCCTCGTAGGTTGTCTATTTCTGTTGTAAACTTTTCTGCTGTTTTGCCTTTCTGGCTTGTTTTTGCCATTTTGGCTTTAACTGCGTTGGATGTTTCGCCGACTATAGTGTCTTGCAGTTTTTGATTATGGCATCTATCGTTGTTTCGCTTTGAACTCTGTATAATGTCGATCCTCTTATTTAGGATTAAATGGTTTCTACAGCCAAAACTTCGAATGTGCCTTTTGTCAGGTTTACTTCCAAGCTGTTATGAATCTTTGAAAATGTAGCCTTTGCCCGTTGAACTGGGGGATGACATTTGATATTTCTCTTATGTATGCCCTTTGGGAAATGGTTTCATCAGCCATTGTGGTCGGTTTTTCTTCTATAAGGCTATCGTTTGTATCGGAGTCTGTTAAGTCCTGATCTGATAATTCAGATTGAATAAGGACGGCGGGAATGTCTCTGTCTCAGCCGGCTCAAGTGCTGGCGATAATTCTAACTATTCATTTATTTATAAAAGAACTAAATTGATTATGAAATATCAATTTTTAATCTATATTTATGTACTACAAAATTTGTTTTTTATTTTTGTTATATGATATTGTTATGTTATCTCTATCTCCTATTTGATCTATTTTATAAGGACCTGTATATTTAAAATTTATGTCCTGTTTCATTTTTCAATAAATCCTGATCTCCTATTTTTAACTCAAAATATAAAGTATTTTTGTCTTAATTTATTTTTTGCTTTTGCTTATGTGATTCTAACATTAATCTAGCTCTCTTAAATGCTTGTTCTAATCTGAATTAGCATAGTCTTCAACATTATAAAGGGGTTTTCTGTTTACTATTAAAATGTTTAGGCAAATTTGAAGTTTTGACAAAAACTAACTCATCTGGACAATAGTCATGTGCCATAGTGGGGGTCGTATTAAAACAATAAACGAAGTATCGTAGACACACATCCCAATCTGTTTTGTCATGTGAGATGTATGATCTGATGTTCTGTGGCTTCGCTCCACAGTAATATTTAGATTTTTACATAGAGAATTGAATTTTTATATTCCGTTCCCATGTCCGTAATGAACGTCTTCATTGGACCGTACTTTAGAATAAAATCTTCAAATATAGCTTTCGCTATTGTGTTTGCACTCTTATTTGATATTGGTATAGCTACTATATATTTAGTTAAGTCACGGATGTGTGTTACTGCGTATACGTTTCCGTTATTAGATTTTGGTAGTGGACCAATTGTATCCACAATTACCCTATCAAAAGCTTTTTGTGGAGTTTCGGTTATAGTTAATGGGGTCTTGGTATGTTTAGTCGTTTTAGACATTTGGCATTTAGGACATTTTTATTATGTACATATTTATCTATGTATTTATTTATGTCTTTAGACATATTTTTCCAGTAACCCTGTCTCTGGACCTTGGCCAAGGTTTTTGTAATGCCTGTATGAACTTCTTTATTGTATCATCATGGAATGTAAACATTATAGCTTGTTTATCTTTTTTATTCGTTATTAGGGTCACCGGGTTAAGTAGCGCTACTCTCAATGATTTCAGTATTTTATTCCCCATGTTTTTAAAATTATCAATTAAAACATGTTCAAAGATATTTTCCCACCGTGCAACTTTGAGTTGGCTGATTTTGTTAATACCGGCCTGCCTTTCAAGCCTGTAAAACAATTGAATGGTTCCATTAGTATACAAATCGCTAGCATCATATCTTGCTGTAATTTTCTTTCCGTATTTAAATAAGCACATATTATTAATTACATGCAAGGTCACGACTTTACGTACTTCATCATTATTAATGACTTCATATACGTTGGGCCTTGAAGCTTTATCTACAGATTGATTATGCAATTCTATTTGCTCTTGTCCTGCGCAGGATTTTTGTCTACTTTGGTTTCTGGTAGTGACTTTCAGAACCATTTTGTTTGATTGTATGTTTTTTAAGTCAGTGATAGTAATACTTGATAGCGCATCGGCTACATAGTTGTCTTTACCCTTTAGATACTTTACCGTAAAATTATATTCCTCTAATTCAAGTCTCATTCGTGTTAATTTGGAACTGGGGTTTACCATTAAAAATAAGTAGGTAAGTGCTCTGTGGTCCGTTTTGACAGTGAAGTGTCTAACATAGATATATGGGCTGAAATGTGTTATTGCCCAATGAATAGCTGCTAGTTCTTGTTCTGTTGCTTGTTGCTTTCACCTTTTGTAAAAGATCTTGATGCGTACGCTACTGGAAGCTGTAGTCCCCTTTTTTTTGTGTTAGGACTGCTCCACAAGCATATTTGCTAGCATCTGTAATTATGCAAAATTCTTTGCTAAAATCTGGGTATTGTAACAGAGTTGGGTTTATTAATGCTGATTTAAGATGTTCGAATTTCACCTCTTTATTACATAATCTTGTTAAGTGACGGGAATATTCAATAAACCGTCTGTAATAATTGCAAAATGCAATGATACTTCTAGCGCTGTCCGCATCATGTGGAACTGGATAATTTTGAATGAAGTATTTTTTGTCGTCAGGCAAGATTCCTTTATCTGTGCCCTTATGTGTTAGAAAAGTGACGATTGTCAATTACTAATCGCCTTTTTTTATTTTCAGAATTTGGAAGTGATTTTTTGGGTACTAATAGAAGTGGGCTGTTATAAGGTGAAACAGAGGGTCCCACTATTTTTTCCTTAATGAGTTTTTGAATTTGTTTTTGAGTCTCGTCTTGTTGACTATGAGGATTTCTATAATTTTGTATGCATACGGGTTCATCATCATTTAATCTCAGTTTTTATTTATACAAATTATTGGTAGTGATCGATTCGGTTTATAGTCCGAATACATCGCTATACTGGGTGCATAATTTTTTTTTTAGTTGTTTATTGAATTGTGGCGGGAAGTTTTTTGAAAACTTATATGTTTATAGTCCGAATACATCGCTGTATTGGGTGCATAATTTTTTTAGTAGTTTATTGAATTGTGGCGGGAAGTTTTTTGAAAGCTTTTTTAATACAATATTTCTCGGTTTTTTAAGTCTGTTTGTACTACATCGTAGTTTGAAAGTGGTTCATGTTGAATATTGTTAATTTAAATTACCTGATCTGTATTTGTTGTGTTAAATAGTCTTTTGTATGCATTTTGGACTGTTGCTATGGTATTTGAAATATAAATACCATGCTGGATTTCTTGATTCGGAATTAATAAACTGTCTTCTTCTGAATTTATTTCTTCGACTTGTTTTGGTTATAGCCGTTTGTTCAGAGCAGACCGCCAGCACCTAGTCAAATGCTCATAGGTGTGCGCTGCACACGCAGGGCTGTTATGCAGCTTTGTTCTTCGTTTTTCTTATTTGTTATTTACATTTGTCGCGTTATCTATTCAGCTGAGCTACAGCGAAAACATGTACAAAAATTTGAAGTCAAGCTTTATATTTCTAAACTAAAGGGTGGCATTTTGGTTGTTTTCCCCATAAACATTTTGGTGACCCCGACGTGATATTCGTTTAATCGGAGTCTGCATGTCGGTTTTTAGCATTGTTTAATATCGTTTAAGCAATAACTTATTTTCGCTGTCGTTTGCTGCATCTCAGTCACAAACACACGAACACACGGCCGTTCGTTTTTTTTTTTTGAGCATTTTCGCGCTGTGAAAGAAGCAAAACTGTGTTGTGCTGCAAACATTAAACATAAAAGGAAACGCAATTAATTGTTGTTAAACGCGTATATTGCATACATATATGTGTAAATAGCCGTGTATGTGTATGGTCACATACATTACCTTGCCAAGTCAATGCGCTGTTGCTAGGCAAAAATTTCGGTAAAAAAAACAAAAACAAAGTCAAAGTTTCCGTTACGTTGTTGGCGACGCTCGGTGCATTAACATTTGCGCGGCAATAGGCATAGGGTGTTTCCTGCCCTCTGAATCCGGTCAGACAATTAAAAAATGGTTAACCCAGGAGACGCGATTCAGCCTCAAAATGATGCTCCCAGTGACATCGAGTTTTACGGAGTCAAAGTGCGTTCCGTTTTGCGGCAGTTAAACGCAATGAAAGATTACTTAACTGCTGGAGCTACTGAGCAGTTTGATGAATCTGATGTCCTCGCGCGGCTGGAATGGGTGAACTCTATGAACTTGGAATTCGATTCTGCACAGACTTCGCTGGAAAAACTGGACTTTTCGGAGATTAGTAAAGATACGCGGTTTGAATTTTCCGCAATCTTAATGGATTTAAAGGCGAAACTAAATCGGGCCTTAGCAGCTCTGCGCAAACTGCATTTGCCGGGTTCCACAGCTGCCAATTCTGCATCCTTTGATATTATAAACAATGCGGATCTTTCTTTCAGATTTAGGATGCCTCGACTGCCAAATCTAGAGATTGCTCGTTTTCAAGGATCGTACTCAGAATGGCCGGACATTATTGCAACTTTTACCACGGTCACGGCCACGTGGCTTTGGAAACCATACGATCGCTCGAGCCCTCAAATGAAAATTATAAAAAGGCTTTAAATTTACTTATTAATCGATTTGATAATAAAGTTTTACACTTTCAGGCACACGTTCGGGCAATATTTGGTTTAAAAGGTGTCGAGAAGGGATCAGCTAAGGGTCTTCGGGAGCTCAGCGATTGGATGTATTCGCATCTTCGAGCAATCCGAACACTGGCCACTACACAACAAATTCTGGATGGATTTCTCATTCATATCGTGACACACAAGCTGGATCAAAGAACCCGTGAAAAATGGGAAGATGATTTGTCAATATCTGAGCTATCTACCTGGGATGCTATGGAGTCGTTTTTGGAGAAGAGGTGCCGGATGATGGAAAACTTGGACCTAGCTGTGGTAATTCAAACACCACACCATCAGGTGGGAAAAAGCATGCATAGATTTAACCGAAGGTTGCTGATTATGTCTGCTACTAACTCAAACCATCCAATTTGCCTATTTTGCGATGCAAGAGATCATTATTTGCCAAAATGCTCCCGATTTTTAAGCTTGAGTCCCAATCTTCGATATAGGGAAGCAAAGAAAATGCACCTTTACCTCAACTGTTTTCGCAAAGGCCATAGCTTGCAGCAATGTAAGTCAACTCATTGTAAACTTTGTCGCATGAAGCACCATTCATTACTGCAAATTATCCCAGAGACATCCATACAATCGACCTCAGTTTCATCTCCATCATCCGACCCATCTATAAGCTTTCAGCCATTACCATCAACTTTATCATCACTAGTGTCATGCTCATCTCCATTATCTCAACCTAATCACCATTTAACGCACTCTCCACCATAAACCTTAAATTCAATGCCAATGAATTACGTGCTGCTTCCAACTGCTATAATCTACGTAAAAAATAGAGTTGATGCATTTATGCCCTGCCGAGCAATATTAGATTCAGCTTCTCAGTTAAAATTTTTTACTACGCGCCTAGCTAGCCAACTTAATTTGAAACTTAAACAATCGCACAATAAGGCAGTCGATATTCTGGCGCAATCACGGGATGCAAGCTATCGTGCGTCATTCGCAGCTGTTGTAACCCATAGTATCACTGATTACCAGCCAAATTTCAATATAAATACTACAAGATGGAGGATGCCACAAAACATTTCGCTAGCTGACCCACATTTCAACCAGTCACAACGAATTGATCTTTTAATTGGCGCTGGTCTGTTCTTCGAAATAATCGCAAAAGGGAAAATTAATTTGGATAGCACCTTGCCCACGCTTTAAAACACCAAGCTTGGTTGGATAGTTTCTGGAGGGATGTCAAGTATGCTAAATCGCAAATCTGTCTTGGCTGCCATTGCCAAGGATCCTGCTGATCATTCAGATGATGACACACTTGCTGCCGTAGTAAAGCGGTTTTGGGAGATTGAAGACATTAGCTCAGAAAAACCATCGATGCTGGCCGAGGACTTACGATGCGAGCAGCATTTCAAAGAAAATTGCATTAGGCTGGAGAATGGTCAATATTCGGTTCGCCTTTTATCCACTTTGGGATTCGAATCTTTAGGTGACTCCTACTGTCTGGGCCGTCGTCGTTTTAAAAGTTTGGAATCAAAACTAAATAAAAAACCCAATGTGAAAGCGCAGTATTCGGCATTTTTACAGGAATACCTCAACTTAGGCCACATGTCTCTCGCATTAAGGGATCCAGCGGTGCCACAATTTTTCTTGCCTCACCATTCTGTTCAGTAGCTTGAAAGCACTACCACTAAACTTCGTGTCGTGATGATGACTTTTTGCAATGTATGATTTGGCGAGAGAACTCCTCAGATAAATTGAGTGTTTATAAACTAAACACAGTAACTTATGGAACCAAGTCGGCTGCCTTCTTGGCTATAAGAGCCATGCATCAGCTCTCTTATGATGAAGAGGAATCAGTTCCAGTTGGAGCTAAAGTCGTTCGTAGAGATTTCTATGTGGAAGAGGTGAAAGAAATTCGTCATTAGGTAAAGGAGCTTCTGGCGCGCGGCCACTTTCCGATCCGAAAATGGTGTTCGAATGAAGCAAGCGCTCTCGAAGGAGAGTCTGATCGCGATTAAGAGCAATTGATTAAATTCCACGACGGATACGCTATCGGCAAAGCTTTGGGGTTGGTCTGGGATCCATCTTCGGATAATCTTCTCTTTAACTTTGCACAAATTTAATCAAGTCAACGAGCAACAAAACGGATTGTGTTGTCAACAATTGCGAAATTTTATGATCCGCTTGGTTTAATAGCACCCATTGTTACAAAACCCAAAATTTTTTTGCAAACGTTATGGAGCAATAACATGGATTGGGACGACACAGTGCCAGAGCCCCTTCTTTCGTCATGGGGGGAGTTGACCTCTCAGTTGTCGATCGTGCAGAACCTAAAAGTTCCAGGATTCGTAATGTAATCGCAAGCTTCCGTCGAGATCCACGGATTCTGTGATGTTAGCACAGCAGCTACGGCGTGTGCTTATATTTGCGGTCGGAGGCCAATGGAAACGCTAAAGCACATCTACTCTGCGCAAAGTCTAGAGTAGCTCCCTTAAAAACTTTAACAACTCCAAGATTATAACTTTTAGCAGGGTGTTTATTGGCTGAGCTTATCGTAAACGTTAAGGAAACCATAGGTTTTGTTTGCAGCTTTCACTGCTGGTCGGACTCGTCTTTTGTGTTGGCTTGGATTCGGCAACCTCCGACGGAGTTCAACGTATTTGTGTCTAATAGAATCGCGAAAATCCAGGAAATGACGAAAGGAATGGCTTGGCATCATGTTCCAACAGACTTGAATCCGGCGGATGTGGTATCGCGCGGATGTACCCCAAAGAATTGCTGGAGCAATCCCTTTGGGTAAATGGACCTCCATTTCTACTGAAAGGAGCGTCGAACTGGCCCTCCCTATTAGATGCAGTAAAGAACCTTCCGGAACGGCGTTCCATGGCGCTAATTGGAACCGTTGGCACTGACATATCTATCAACTGCAAGATTCTCAACTCATTCGACAAGTTGCAGCGTGTTTTCGCGTACATTTATCGATTCATTTCAAATTGCAGAGCCAAATCATTACCTTCAATCATCTATCTTACCGTTGACGAGATCAGCTTCGGAACCGTTCTGCTTCTAAGGAGCATTCAACTGGTTCACATAGCGGTGGAGTATGACGTTCTTAGCCAAGGCAAGCCTTGTCCTCCGAAGAGCAAGTTGATTTCTCTGAGGCCAATACTTAGCTCTGAGGGTTTACTTCGTGTTGGTGGAAGGCTTCAAAATGCGAGCTTGGACTACTAGGCTAAGCATCCGATATTGTTACCCAAGGATCATCCGGTCACCAGAGCGATTATCGTCTATTATCATGAGAAATACTTCCACGCAGGGCCACAGGCGTTGCTCGCTGCTTTACGGCAAAGGTATTGGCCACTTGGAGGCCGAAAGTTCGTGGCTAGCGTCATCAACAAATGAGTCAGATGCTTTCGGATGAAGCCTGTGGCTTGGGAACACGTGATGGGTAACCTGCCAGCAGATCGAGTTCAGCCTAACCCAGCTTTTCACACCACAGGAGTGGACTATTGTGGACCGTTCTATCACAAGTCAGAGGTCCGAAACAAAGCACCACACAAGTGCTACATCGCCGTCTTTGTCTGCTTTTCGCGAAGGCTGCGCACTTGAAAGTCGTCCAGGATCTCATAACGGATTCTTTCATTGCAGCTTTGAGAAGATTCATTAGCCTCAGAGGCAGTCCACGTACTATTTGGAGTGATAATGCGACAAACTTTGTTGGCGCTAAACAAGAGCTAGCGGAACTGAAGGAGTTATTTTTGAGCGAACCGCACACGGCTTCGATAACTTCTTCCTGCTTAGCGAATGGGATTGATTGGAAGTTCATACCCCCGCGTGCCCCACATTTCGGTGGTCTATGGGAGGCGGCTGTAAAATCGGCAAAATTTCACTTCTACCGAGTTGTCGGTGCAGCCATCTTAGCCCTTGATGAATTAAGAACTCTTGCATATGAAATTTCTGCCATTTCTCCCGTCCGCTTTGTCCAATTTCAGAAAACGCTGAAAATTTTGAGGTGCCAACGCCAGGGCATTTCCTCAAAGGTTCCAGCTACACAAGGTTTCCTAACCTGACGTTACTCATCTTCGCGAAGGCCGGGTAAGCAGTTGGCAAAGAATAACACAAATGCAGCAGCACTTCTGGAAAAGATGGAGCAACGAGTATTTGTCTCTGTTGCAAGAACGAAGCAAATGGCGGATCAAAACATCCAACATCCAAATCGGTCGTGTTGTGTTGCTTCAGGAGGACAACCTTCCACCGATGAAATGACAGCTTAAGTGCATCCATGAAGTCATATCCGGAAAGGACGGCGTCGTCAGAGTAGCTGTGGTCCGGACAGCTACAGGTCTTACCAAAAGGGCCGTCACCAAACTAGCCGCTCTGCCCATCGAATCCCATTTGGTTGGAACCGTGCCTCTTCCAACGGGGGGAGTATGTTTAGAGCAGACCGCCAGCACCTAGACAAATGCTCATGGGTGTGCGCTGCACACGCAGGGCTGTTATGCAGCTTTGTTCTTCGTTTTTCTTATCTCGCTACATTTGTCGCGTTATCTATTCAGCTGAACTACAGCGAAAACATGTACAAAAATTTGAAGTCAAGCTTTCGGAAAGTCAGTTATACAAAATCGCTGCAACTCCGAGCACAGCTAATAAACTCAAGAAATAATTTCAATTGAACCTATCGTGCGTTTAATTTATATTATATATTATAATTTTATTTTATATTACAATTTATAAACTAAAGGGTGGCATATTGGTTGTTTTCCCCGTTGGTATTGGTAATATCCGTTGTTTTGGTAATATCTGTTGTTGTGATAGTTACCTACCGCAATAAATGTTTTTGAAGCTATTGCCGCGATTTCCTTTTTGGGTGAACAAAATTGAATTTGCATTGCCCCTCATTTCAGTAATGCACTGTATGTACTTGGTGACTGCTTCGTTCATAGTTGAAAAATTGCCTGCTTTCAATATTGTTTTATGGCGGCCATGCTAACAATTTTTAACCATTGTGGTGATTGCTTCCTTTATGCTGAATTTGTCAGCGTGTTCGGCCGATAGGCCTTCATCAATGTACGAAGCTTCAAGGAGCTTTCGTAGGTTGTCTATTTATGTTGTAAATTTTTCTGCTGCTTTATATTTCTGGCTTGTTTTTGCCATTTTGGCTTTAACTTTGTCTGATATTTCGCCGACTATAATGTCTTGCAGTTTTTTGATTATGGCATCTATCGTTGGTTCGTTTTGGATTTTGGATTTAATGACTTCTACAGCCAAAGCTTCGAATTTGCTATTTGTCGGGTTAACCAACTTCAAAGCTGTTAAGAATCTTTGAAGGTGTAGTCATTGCCCGTTGAACTCCGGGATGGCATTCGATATTTCTTTTATGTATGCCCTTTAGGCAATGGTTTCATCAGCCATTGTGGTCGGTTTTTCTTCTATAAGTCTCTTCGTTTGTATCGGAGTCTGTTAAGTCCTGATCTGATAATTCAGGTTTAATAAGGGCGGCGGAAATGGTGAGGTTATTTATATCTTTTTCCTCTATTTCGGGACCTGTAGAGACGGGGTCATCTGTCTAAGCCGGCTCGGGTGCTGGCGAATCTGATAATTCTAGGTCGTCTTTAGTTTCTACTGGCAATGGAGTATTTAATATAGTTGGTACAGAAATAGTTAAATTGTACCTTTGTTTTATAAGTTTTAAGTTCGATCGCCATTTGATCAAGAACCTAGATACTTGAGACCAATGTGCTTTGTCTAGCCGGTCTCTCTGGTCATGTAATAGTATACGCGCTGTGTTTAAGCGGCTTACTAATATTTCAGCATGTTTATTTACAGTAATTTGCTGTACTGACCGGTTTCTTGATAATGACTTATAAGATTTGTCAAAATCACTTTTTAAGTTATTTAACTCCTTATATAACTCTACTTATACATATTTGTATATAATTTGTATTTTTACAACATATTTTTATAACAATTTTTCGCGGTTTATTAATTTATATCTTATCCAGATCGTTAGCCTGGCTTCTGTTTACAGCCCTTTTTGATATTCGTATACCCTTTATACAAAATGAATCCGTCCATAATGAATACAATTATTGATAATAAGATGTTTGTTAAATCGGTATCGATATTATTTTTATTTAATTTTATTGATTACGTTAACGATTGAGTCCACTTCTTTTAAATCTACTAGACCCATTTTGGGTGTTTTTCAGAAGTGTGTATATAAGGATTTACTTTTAGTGTGTAGTTAAGTTGCTTGTTAATTTGCCATTTATATTGGCTCATAAGGTAAGAGATTGCCTTATATGGAATCGGGAAATAACATTCATAAATAAAAAAAAAAATTTTACATAATAACCTGCCTAGTTTTTGCATGGTTTTCGGGCCACACGCTAATTGGGCAACTTTAATGTCGCTACATTTTTACATTAATTTTTATATACTTTAAAAAAAATATTCATCGCAGTACAATATAAAAATGGGGCAACGCAGTGCACAATGAAAAAAAATATGCGCTCTCGGAAGCGCTGTCGGTTCACTTTTCCTTGGTCTTACTTGAGTGGTAAGACGTTGCCGGTGCTGGCTGCACAGGCTGGTCTTCTA
Source organism: Drosophila gunungcola (assembly GCF_025200985.1). Classification (NCBI taxonomy): domain Eukaryota; kingdom Metazoa; phylum Arthropoda; class Insecta; order Diptera; family Drosophilidae; genus Drosophila; species Drosophila gunungcola. The sequence continues at coordinate 285,005 of NW_026453224.1, read as the reverse complement.
CGATGGGGCACCGGTGCTGGCTGCACAGGTGTACTCACAATGGGGCGAGCATATTGGTCCCTCGCAGCACTTCTTCTTTAGTGTTGGGATCCCTTGTTTCTGTGGCGGAGGTAATTTTTCTTGAATTTTAACTAGGCTTTGGTTTGCAGGGTAGGAGGATGTGTGGGTGGTTGTGGTTTGACTTTTTCTTTCGATTATTAGATTTTTTATATGCTCAACTTCGGCGTGTATTTTTACCGAGTTGTTCCAGTTAATTTTACTTCGGCTATTTAGTAGCTAAAGTAATTCAGCCTTTCTGGCTTTAAGTCTTTCAACCACACCACTGCGTTTAGCACACATCACACTCTACTCACTGCGGTTGTTGTTTTTTTTTCATCGGTCCTCCGTCCTCCGTTGATTTTCACTTTAATTATTGCGGTGTGCCTCGGTCCTCCGTTGTCATCTTCGAATCGCTGTCACGGTCACCATGTATTTGATTTATTTATGTTTTTCCCAAGTAGTAATTTTAATTAAAGAAAAGACCACAATTAAGTTTAAATAATTTCGTTTTTTTTTTACTAGAGCGGCTGTAGTTGCCGCTTCGAGGTCTCAGGAGTGTCTTGTGTTTTACAAATTTACTTAGAAGCTAAAGAGCTCTAAGTTTCGTAGCTGCGCTGTCAAGAGCGGCAGCGGAGAGACAGTTATGTAATCTTAAATATATAGCTATGCTCACTAAGGCTGGAGCGCGGAGGCATATGCACATACATAAAGTCCGCTCGTGATACAATTATGCTGACACTTGCACTTTCTGTGTGCGGGCCAAGGCATAGCGATCGTTTCGTATTTCGGCCACTTGTGTTTATGACTGGGACTTTTAATTATGTAAACACTGCAACAAAGTGTTACAGTGTACCCTTTTAGTACTCTTGGTATAGTGGGTGCTCGATATATGTGCATGCTACAATAGGGCTAGGAGCCGTCCTAACCCAGAAGCTTAGGTATTACCTAGAAGGGTATTGATTTGAGGTGATAACAGATAATCTCGCATTTAAGTGGTTCAACTCAATCGATAATCCCACCGGCCGAATCGCACGCTAAGCGTTAGGACTGCAACATTATCAGTCACATATCGGCGCGGGAGCCAAAAAATTGTCGCAGATGCGCAGCCACGAAAGCCCTTAGAGGTACTTCAAATGATCTAGGAGGATAAGCACAAGGTATCAGCGGATGCTAAAACTCGTTCAGGACAAGCCTAAAGATTTCCCGGATTAGGTGTGGTTACAAGAACCAACAGTTATATCGGCACATCGGATCCCGACCTGACGATGAAAATTCCGTGCCATGGAAACTGTGCGTGGCCAAGGAAAATCGTCAGCGAGTGCTGTCAGAATGCCATGACCAGCCCAGGGCGGGACATCTCGGAATCAGAAAGACAACAACCCGGACCGCCCAAAGGTTTTACTGGCCGGGACTCTTTCGTGACGTAGCCAGGTATTTTACAGGTAAGCCAAAACAATCCAGCAGATCAGTGAGCCCTTTGACACTGTCTGCGCCGACTTCATTGGACCCCTCCCGCGGTCTAGGAGCGGCAATAGTATGCTGCTCGTATTTTTCGACGCCTTTTCAAAATTGGTTGAGTTAGTTCCCCTAAGAAAAGCTACTTCGGCGCACCGTGAGAAATCCTTTCAGGAAAGGATTTTAAATCACTTTGGGATTCCCCGTACCTTTGTTTGCGACAACGGGGCCCAATTTACAAGTCGGTCTTTCAAAGCTTTCTGTAAACAGGCGGGAATGGAGATCCAGTATACGGCACCATATATTCCGCAGCAGAACCCGACAGAGCGGGCAAATCGCACCATTAAAAATATGATCGCCCAGTATATTGAGGATAAGCAGACGACGTGGGACGAACTGCTCCCTGAGCTGAACCTGGCTATAAACAACATCGTTTCTGACTCCACCGGATTCAGTCCGGGGATTATTATACAAGGCAGAGAGCCAAGACTCCCAGGGGCCTTGTACGATAAAGTCTTTCCGGGGCCAAGCCATGTTCCGAGATCAACCGTCGCGAAAGCTGCGCGACGTGTTTAAGGTGGTCCAAGCAAACACGCAGCGAGCTTCGATGGAGCAGGTTTGGGATCGCTGGTCTTTGCAAAGCAGTATCACTTGTCCGAGGCGGCGGATAACTTTGATGCAAAGTAAGCATCCAAGTACGAGGGGCCGTACAAGATGGTCAAATGATTTTCGGCCACGATCGTGCGTTTGCAGCACACACGAACTAGACAACGCAGGATAGCATCGCTCGGAGACCTGAAGGAAGCAGTCGACGATCCGGAGACCCAGAGTCCGGTAACCGTAGAACAGCCCAGACGATGCCAAGACGACATAGCAGGAAGCCCGTCCCGCGGCAACGCAGAAAGCCCGCCCGCGCCATCATCGTAGAGAAAAATAATTCAAGCTAGAGGTCAAGTGACGCCCAAAAACCCTGGCCGAGGCAAGACCACTGTGGCAGGAGCCGAGTTTGAGTCAGTGGGGGCCACTTGTTGGACGGTGCGCCTTCCCAACGTCCCCACTCCCCTAAGGGGAAACTTAATGCTTCCAGTGCCTACCGTAGCTTAGCTCCCTAACTACAAACTAACCAAAACTAAAACGGTAGCCCCTTTCACAAACTAAAAACTAATAAAAGGTGATTTTGCCCAACAGATATGGCATCGGGCGACTCCCCCGGTTGGAGGCACCTGGTGAACTGCGTGGAGGAGGCCATGGGGCCGCGCCCTGACCATTACATTGAGCCAGGTGACCTCGCCGCCACACTGCAGGAAGCCACCCGACGTGGCCAAGACGCAGCCAGCCCGGACCACACCATGGAGCCGGACGAGGCCCCAGTCGTAGACGACTCCGCGGGCCATGTATGGCGGAGGGTCCCTGGAGGGACTTGACCCTAACGGAGTCTTACTCGAGGATGAGAAGGGCAGCGTGTCGGTCACTACATCACTCAGCCTACCGCATAGCTTGGCCTGACAGCGAGTGCTGGCGTATTTCAATGTAAGGCAGCAACATGACCTAGAATTGCCAGACGTGTCCCCTAATCGATTCCCTCTCGGTCCCCTCATGGCGTGTGCCGCGAGCCAGACCCAGTACTCCACCTTACGCCAGCCCACCGCTCATCGAAGACTTCTACGATGCGGCACCGGTGTTGGCTGCACAGGCTGGTCTTCTACGATGGGGCACCGGTGCTGGCTGCACAGGTTTACTCGCAATGGGGCGAGCCCATTGGTCTCTCGCAGTCGTTTGGGCACTTCTTCTTTAGTGTTGGGATCCCTTGTTTCTGTGGCGGAAGTAAATTTTCTTGAATTTTTGTTTGACTTTTTCTTTCGATTATAAGATTTTTTATATGCTCAACTTCGGCGTGTATTTTTACCGAGTTGTTCCAGTTAATTTTACTTCGGCTATTTAGTAGCTAAAGTTATTCAGCCTTTCTGGCTTTAAGTCTTTCAACCACACCACTGCGTTTAGCACACATCACACTCTACTCACTGCGGTTGTTGTTTTTTTTTCATCGGTCCTCCGTCCTCCGTTGATTTTCACTTTAATTATTGCGGTGTGCCTCGGTCCTCCGTTGTCATCTTCGAATCGCTGTCACGGTCACCATGTATTTGATTTATTTATGTTTTTCCCAAGTAGTAATTTTAATTAAAGAAAAGACCACAATTAAGTTTAAATAATTTCGTTTTTTTATTTACTGGAGCGGCTGTAGTTGCCGCTTCGAGGTCTCAGGAGTGTCTTGTGTTTTACAAATTTACTTAGAAGCTAAAGAGCTCTAAGTTTCGTAGCTGCGCTGTCAAGAGCGGCAGCGGAGAGACAGTTATGTAATCTTAAATATATAGCTATGCTCACTAAGGCTGGAGCGCGGAGGCATATGCACATACATAAAGTCCGCTCGTGATACAATTATGCTGACACTTGCACTTTCTGTGTGCGGGCCAAGGCATAGCGATCGTTTCGTATTTCGGCCACTTGTGTTTATGACTGGGACTTTTAATTATGTAAACACTGCAACAAAGTGTTACAGTGTACCCTTTTAGTACTCTTGGTATAGTGGGTGCTCGATATATGTGCATGCTACAATAGGGCTAGGAGCCGTCCTAACCCAGAAGCTTAGGTATTACCTAGAAGGGTATTGATTTGAGGTGATAACAGATAATCTCGCATTTAAGTGGTTCAACTCAATCGATAATCCCACCGGCCGAATCGCACGCTAAGCGTTAGGACTGCAACATTATCAGTCACATATCGGCGCGGGAGCCAAAAAATTGTCGCAGATGCGCAGCCACGAAAGCCCTTAGAGGTACTTCAAATGATCTAGGAGGATAAGCACAAGGTATCAGCGGATGCTAAAACTCGTTCAGGACAAGCCTAAAGATTTCCCGGATTAGGTGTGGTTACAAGAACCAACAGTTATATCGGCACATCGGATCCCGACCCGACGATGAAAATTCCGTGCCATGGAAACTGTGTGTGGCCAAGGAAAATCGTCAGCGAGTGCTGTCAGAATGCCATGACCAGCCCAGGGCGGGACATCTCGGAATCAGAAAGACAACAACCCGGACCGCCCAAAGGTTTTACTGGCCGGGACTCTTTCGTGACGTAGCCAGGTATTTTCGAGGTAAGCCAAAACAATCCAGCAGATCAGTGAGCCCTTTGACACTGTCTGCGCCGACTTCATTGGACCCCTCCCGCGGTCTAGGAGCGGCAATAGTATGCTGCTCGTATATTTCGACGCCTTTTCAAAATTGGTTGAGTTAGTTCCCCTAAGAAAAGCTACTTCGGCGCACCGTGAGAAATCCTTTCAGGAAAGGATTTTAAATCACTTTGGGATTCACCGTACCTTTGTTTGCGACAACGGGGCCCAATTTACAAGTCGGTCTTTCAAAGCTATCTGTAAACAGGCGGGAATGGAGATCCAGTATACGGCACCATATATTCCGCAGCAGAACCCGACAGAGCGGGCAAATCGCACCATTAAAAATATGATCGCCCAGTATATTGAGGATAAGCAGACGACGTGGGACGAACTGCTCCCTGAGCTGAACCTGGCTATAAACAACATCGTTTCTGACTCCACCGGATTCAGTCCGGGGATTATTATACAAGGCAGAGAGCCAAGACTCCCAGGGGCCTTGTACGATAAAGTCTTTCCGGGGCCAAGCCATGTTCCGAGATCAACCGTCGCGAAAGCTGCGCGACGTGTTTAAGGTGGTCCAAGCAAACACGCAGCGAGCTTCGATGGAGCAGGTTTGGGATCGCTGGTCTTTGCAAAGCAGTATCACTTGTCCGAGGCGGCGGATAACTTTGATGCAAAGTAAGCATCCAAGTACGAGGGGCCGTACAAGATGGTCAAATGATTTTCGGCCACGATCGTGCGTTTGCAGCACACACGAACTAGACAACGCAGGATAGCATCGCTCGGAGACCTGAAGGAAGCAGTCGACGATCCGGAGACCCAGAGTCCGGTAACCGTAGAACAGCCCAGACGATGCCAAGACGACATAGCAGGAAGCCCGTCCCGCGGCAACGCAGAAAGCCCGCCCGCGCCATCATCGTAGAGAAAAATAATTCAAGCTAGAGGTCAAGTGACGCCCAAAAACCCTGGCCGAGGCAAGACCACTGTGGCAGGAGCCGAGTTTGAGTCAGTGGGGGCCACTTGTTGGACGGTGCGCCTTCCCAACGTCCCCACTCCCCTAAGGGGAAACTTAATGCTTCCAGTGCCTACCGTAGCTTAGCTCCCTAACTACAAACTAACCAAAACTAAAACGGTAGCCCCTTTCACAAACTAAAAACTAATAAAAGGTGATTTTGCCCAACAGATATGGCATCGGGCGACTCCCCCGGTTGGAGGCACCTGGTGAACTGCGTGGAGGAGGCCATGGGGCCGCGCCCTGACCATTACATTGAGCCAGGTGACCTCGCCGCCACACTGCAGGAAGCCACCCGACGTGGCCAAGACGCAGCCAGCCCGGACCACACCATGGAGCCGGACGAGGCCCCAGTCGTAGACGACTCCGCGGGCCATGTATGGCGGAGGGTCCCTGGAGGGACTTGACCCTAACGGAGTCTTACTCGAGGATGAGAAGGGCAGCGTGTCGGTCACTACATCACTCAGCCTACCGCATAGCTTGGCCTGACAGCGAGTGCTGGCGTATTTCAATGTAAGGCAGCAACATGACCTAGAATTGCCAGACGTGTCCCCTAATCGATTCCCTCTCGGTCCCCTCATGGCGTGTGCCGCGAGCCAGACCCAGTACTCCATGTTACGCCAGTCCACCGCTCATCGAAGACTTCTACGATGGGGCACCGGTGTTGGCTGCACAGGCTGGTCTTCTACGATGGGGCACCGGTGCTGGCTGCACAGGTTTACTCGCAATGGGGCGAGCACATTGGTCCCTGGCAGTCGTCTGAGCACTTCTTCAGCCTTTCTGGCTTTAAGTCTTTCAACCACACCACTGCGTTTAGCACACATCACACTCTACTCACTGCGGTTGTTGTTTTTTTTTCATCGGTCCTCCGTCCTCCGTTGATTTTCACTTTAATTATTGCGGTGTGCCTCGGTCCTCCGTTGTCATCTTCGAATCGCTGTCACGGTCACCATGTATTTGATTTATTTATGTTTTTCCCAAGTAGTAATTTTAATTAAAGAAAAGACCACAATTAAGTTTAAATAATTTCGTTTTTTTATTTACTGGAGCGGCTGTAGTTGCCGCTTCGAGGTCTCAGGAGTGTCTTGTGTTTTACAAATTTACTTAGAAGCTAAAGAGCTCTAAGTTTCGTAGCTGCGCTGTCAAGAGCGGCAGCGGAGAGACAGTTATGTAATCTTAAATATATAGCTATGCTCACTAAGGCTGGAGCGCGGAGGCATATGCACATACATAAAGTCCGCTCGTGATACAATTATGCTGACACTTGCACTTTCTGTGTGCGGGCCAAGGCATAGCGATCGGTTCGTATTTCGGCCACTTGTGTTTATGACTGGGACTTTTTATTATGTAAATACTGCATTAAAGTGTTACAGTGTGTATCCTTTTAGTACTCTTGGTACAGTGGGTGCTCGATATATGTGCATACTACAATAGGGCTAGGAGCCGTCCTAACCCAGAATGACCAGGGAGAGGAACGCGACACCGCATTCGCTAGCAGACGCTTCATCGCCGCTGAAGAGAAATATTCAGCCACTGAGAAGGAATGCCTGGCCATCTTATGGGCCATAAGGAAGCTTAGGTATTACCTAGAAGGGTATTGATTTGAGGTGATAACGGATAATCTCGCATTAAAGTGGCTCAACTCAATCGATAATCCCACCGGCCGAATCGCACGCTAAGCGTTACGACTGCAACAGTATCAATTTGACGTCACATATCGGCGCGGGAGCAAGAAAATGTCGCAATGCTTCCAGTGCCCACCGGAGCTTAGCTCCCAAACTACAAACTAACTAAAACAAACTAAAAACTGACAAAAGGTGATTTTGCCCAACAGATATGGCATCGGGCGACTCCCCCGATTGGAGGCACCTGGTGAACTGCGTGGAGGAGGCCATGGGGCCGCGCCCTGGCCATTACATGGAGCCAGGTGACCACGCCGCCACACTGCAGGAAGCCACCTGACGTGGCCAAGACGCAGCCAGCCCGGACCACACCATGGAGCCGGACGAGGCCCCAGTCGTAGACGACTCCGCGGGCCATGTATGGCGGAGGGTCCCTGGAGGGACTTGACTTTAACGGGGTCATACTCGAGGATGAGAAGGGCAGCGTGTCGGTCACGATCGAGCTCTCCGATTAAGAGGCTTCGGTGGCATCCCTGCCGCCAGCCACATGCGACTATGTAGAAAAGGTGCACCCCAAGATCCCGGGCTCCACCGACCCATCCGTATCCGAGGACGAGGAGCTGGCAGGAGAAGCGAGCGGCCTGAGGTTAAGCCCGCAACAGCAGATCCCTGCACTACCACGTCTCGGCGACAACCGCGCCGACCGATATGGGTGCGTAACCCCCTTTGGCCATGGCGCGACCGGGCCAGGAGACAGGAGGATACCCGAACCTGGATGGAGGCACTGAACCCGGCACCGGATGATGAGATGCCGGCCTTCGTTCCGATCAACACCACCGATGAGGACGAGGTGATGGAGGTAGTCCTGCCCGCCACACCTCCTCCCGTTGTTAATTACGAGGTCGAGCTTACGCGCACGCTCGCGAGCTGGGCCTCGGAAATGGAGTGGGAAGACCGGCTTCGCGAGCGAGAAATGGAAGCAGCCGGCCCTGTATCAACGGCGCTAAAGGACGCAACCAGTATCCACCGTCCGACGAAGATTGGTTGTTGCCGCCGCGGCACTGGCGTGTTCACGTGAACGGGGGGCGAATTCCCCGCTCCTTCGTCGAGCACGTTCGCCCACAAGAGGTCACATGACGTAGAGTGACTCCACACAAATAGCCACACACTTTCCAGCCTGGCGCCCTTGCTAACATACATGATTATAAATATATATAACTACATCTAGAATAAACTATAAATATTATAATTAATTAAAAAAGGCTTAGATATAATGTAAAATGATATTATAAGTTAGGTTTAAAGCTGCAAAGCCACGATAGTTAATAAAACTATCACCACAACCGAGACTAGCATCGCTAGCCTGGAAGGCGTACCTCACACCGACACACACATACCAGCACAGAAATCGTTAGAAATCAACCCCCGAAAAATGGCACGCGCCTATGAGAGAGAGCGAGAGGGCGCGATACCGAAACTTCGAGAAGCCAAGAAAACAGAACTGCGAGAAGTTTCGCAAAATGAAACTCGTAGAGTTCTTGGAAAGAGGTCGATTGGCACGGACGAAGAATTTTTGTGCGTTAAGAGTGGGCGATGCCACTCCCTGGCAAGTGACCAAGCGAGGAGTAGGAATAGCGCTCAACGAACCCAGGTGGTCGACTGACACCTGCAGGATACCCGCCCCACCTAAAGGCGACGGAAAACACCCGAAAACACACGAAAAGCACCAACTCTCCCGCGTGGTTGCGTGTGTGTGTGCGAGAGCGGGACGGGTGATTGCCAAATCAGTGAGACCGCAACGAGTGGCCAGCGAGGCAAGTCCGGCAAAAAGGCTGTGTGTGTATTTTAAAATCTCGGCAGACCTCGATGCGGTATCGCTTGGTAGAAACAGGCCAGATCAGCCATAACCCATAAAATACGATGTATACATTTAAATTAAAACCAAAATACAACGAAACGTATATATATATTTTGTCAAAGCTGAATTAAAACAGATGTACAAAAATCTAATAAAAAGCAATAATCAACTTGAAGTTTAGAAATACACTATATTTTCTTGCCAAAAACTTGAGCCGGCCCAAAAATGCCCTTCAACGTTAATACCTAGGTTTATTTAACAAGATGTTTTTGTCCGAGGTCAGGCTCAGCCGACCGCATAACTTGGCCCGACAGCGAGTGCTGGCGTATTTCCATGTACGGCAGCCACATGCCCTAGAATTGCAAGACGTGTCCCCTAATCGATTCCCTCTCGGTCCCCTCATGGCGAGTGCCGCGAGCCAGACCCAGTACTCCATCTCGCGTCAGCCCACCGCTCATCGAAGACTCTAATCCCAATCTATATAGATTTGTCTGTAAAAAGATCCTGGCGTGACCGAGCTTCACCCCAGCCTAGGAAACTACTTCACAATATATAAGAGATAAAAGATAAGAAAAAGATGTTGACTATCTGCAGCTTCTCTTAGTTCGACTGCTTTATCAGCACATGATATGTTTAGAGAGTGTGAAACATTGATCTGGAGGTCACAAGCTTCTGCATACTCTTAACGCACATAACCTCAGCTCCGACGTGGACGCTTAAGCTTTTCCAAGCGCATGGCCTCTTTGAAGATCTCATAATTGAGCTCTTGAGAGCTGGCCGTTCAGATAAACAGCATTCGGCGATTTAAACTCAGCAGCTAAAGGGTTAGTGGCTGCTTAAATCCTCTTCGGTACGCATAAGCCGCCCGCAGTATTGCGACCTTATCGCGCACGTGCTCGAATTTAATTATAATAACCGGGTCCACGTTTGGATTGGGCCTTCTCGGTGATATGGGAAAGACTTCTCGTATTCTCGGTTGGGAAGTAAGTTTTAGATTTTCACCTTCTTGGTAAAAAACTCCATGGACTCTCAGGTCAGGTAATATGCTCTCGCTCGCTTGCGTTGCCACCCGCGCCTCACTCTCACCAACCCGCCCGCCTAGGTTTTGAGCATCTAGTCTCGGCCTATAGGTGCATCATCCTCCACTTCGGCGACCTGCTTCTCCAGTTGGTGCACCCTTTGAATGACTTCTTCGATTCTTCCACTCATAACGTTCACCTATTCTTACTATTCGCGTAAAATGCGACCCTCAGATTTTTGTATTGAGGCAGTTTGCTTAGAAAATTTCTGCTCGACCAACTCAGCCAACGTAAGTAAAGGTTGTGACGACCCACCGTCACAACAAATATCTACAAATCCTATTCAAACACTTACATTAAAACTAAACATTAGAACATTTCAAATAATGGTCTTTTATTTTGAATAATTATTCAACACGCGCGCCCAAAGCCAACAACACCCGGTCACAAGAATTCGTCGGAGTTATCGATCGCCGATAATGATCGCCCAATAACCCGACTATTCAAAGCGGGATTATCGTCATCGCCCGATCTGGTCACACTAACCTGCGCCTATATAAGCGGAGACACAGCCCCAGACCAGTCACTTGCTTTCCGACGAGGTTCGAGGAAACATCACCAAGGAGGAATATCCGGGTAAGTGTTCTGGTAAATAGCCTTGGTAGTGGTGGTGGATCCGTAAGAGTACGATTTCTTATGTATACGGTTTCATCATCATTTAATCTCAGTGTTTGTATATACAAATTATTGACAGTGATCGATTTGGTTTATAGTCCGAATACATCGCTATACTAGGTGCATAATTTTTTTTATTTGTTTATTGAATGGTGACGGGAAATTTTTTGAAAGCTTATTTAATACAATCTTTTCTCGGTTTTTTAAGTCTGTTTGTACTACATCGTAGTTTGAAAGTGGTGCATGTCGAATATTGATAATGTAAACTACCTGATCTGTATTTGTTGTGTTTAATTGTCTTATGTATGCATTTTGGACTGTTGCTATGGTATTTGAAATATAAATACCATGCTGAATTTCTTGATTCGGAATTGATAAACTGTCTTCTTCTGAATTTATTTCAATTTTTCGGACGACTTGTTATAGCCGTTGCTTTGGTAATATCCGTTGTTTTGGTAATATCTGTTGTTGTGATAGTTACCTACCGCAATAAATGTTTTTGAAGTTATTGCCGCGATTTCCTCCTTGGGAGTACAAAATTGAATTAGCATTGTCCGTCATTTCAGTACTGCACTGTAAGTACTTGGTGACTGCTTCGTTCATAGTTGCAAAATTGCCTGTTTCCAATATTGCTTTAAGGCGGCCATGCTAACAATTTTTAACCATTGTGGTGATTGCTTCCTTTGTGCTGAATTTGTCAGCGTGTTCGGCCGATAGGCAGGCCTTCATCAATGTACGAAGCTTCAAGGAGCTTTCGTAGGTTGTCTATTTATGTTGTAAATTTTTCTTTTTCTTTTACCTTTCTGACTTGTTTATGCTATTTTGGCTTTAACTACGTCTGATATTTCGCCGACAATAGTGTCTTGCAGTTTTTTGATTATGGCATCTATCGTTGATTCGTTTTTGTACAGCCAAAACTTCGAATTTGCTATTTGTCGGGTTAACCAACTTCAAAGCTGTTAAGAATCTTTGAAGGTGTAGCCTTGCCCGTTAAACTCCGGGATGGCATTCGATATTTATTTTATGTATGCCCTTTAGGCAATGGTCATCATCAGATATTGTGGTCGGATTTTCTTCTACAAGGCTATCGTTTGTATCGGAGCCTGTTAAGTCCTGATCTGATAATTCAGATTAAATAAGGGCGGCGGGAATGGTGAGGTTATTTATATCTTTTTCCTCTATTTCGGGACCTGTAGAGACGGGGTCATCTGTCTCAGCCGGCTCAAGTGCTGGCGAATCTGATAATTCTAGCTCGTCTTTAGTTTCTACTGTCAATGGAGTATTTAATATATTTGGTACAGAAATAGTTAAATTGTACCTTTGTTTTATAAGTATAAAGTTCAATCGCCATTTGATCAAGAACCTAGATACTTGAGACCAATGTGCTTTGTCTAGCCGGTCTCTCTGGTCATGTATTAGTATACGCGCTGTATTAGTAAACATATTTCAGCATGTTTATTTACTGACCGGTGTGAGGAGTCTTAAAACTCCCCACAAATTCCGAGGCAGGAGAGCTGCATAGCAACAGCGAAGGAGGCGAGAATGCCGGAGGAGTCAAGGGCAACAAGGTCAAACGGTAAACAACGGACCTTGGACCCGGGCAAAGCGGAGACACCGTGAATTAACGGTACCACGCTGGACATTGGACCCGCATACGGCAAGGGCAACAGGGTCGAACGGTAAATTGGCGGACTTCGGACCCGCACAAAGAGGACGCACCGTGAACTAACGGTGCGGCAGAGGACCTTGGATCCGATCACGCGAGCTGGAAAAGGGAAATAACGGGACCATCACAGGCTATAAAAGGCGGCGCAAGCGCAGCACACAGGAAGAGTAATAGTGCGAGAATCAAAGCGAGTGCGTGTTCGCGAGACTAGTAGCAAGTTAATCAAGTGCCGAGTACCAGGATCAAGATCGCAAAGTCGAGACGCCGAACGACTGAGAGTCTACAAGGCTGAGGCTTCAACGCTGAGATCCAAAGGGTGCTAGGTCGTGGTTAAATCGAGCTCAGGGAGTCCTTGCGTGGAGTCTGCGATAAAGGTGGCTGGGCGAAGAGGTCGAACCGAGTTCAACCGGCTAGGCGATACACCTTGCCGACACAATCCGGACCAACTTAGGGAGCCTGCGATAAAGGTAGCTAGGCGGAAAGGCAGAACGGCGTTCTACCTGCTAGGCGAAACACCTTGCCGGTCCCGATAGTGAGGTTCGCATAACATCCAGAGTCTCGAAGGAGCCGTCACGAGGCAGATACCAGCAACAGTCGACGACGAGGAGCGGCGCCGCGAAGGACAGTGACGAGGAGCGACGCCGCAGAGGACGACGACGAGGAGCAGCAGCAGCTGAAGAGCCGCGAGGCTTGTACAAGGAGATGAATAAAGACATTTACGATCCCAACAGAACTCTTGCGTTATTCATTGGTCAAAGGCAATCACCCAAAATAAATTTGGTGGAACGAACCCATAACCTCTCTGAGCTATCCGCCCGTTAACGTAGCGAGCGAAAATACATAGAAATCAGGTCGTTACATCTGGCGCCCATGAGTGATTGCCCTGACCAAGAGAACAAAAGATCAAAGATGGGAAAGTCCTGGATTTATAATCTCAGGAAAGAGACTTCGCCGAGGTGAGCAATGTTCTGGGAATAGAACTTGAGGGCTCGGTAGAGGCGATGAGGAAGACCCTGGCAGAGACGGTTGACCGCATAACAGAAGACCCGGTCGTGGCAGAGTTAGTGGCAGGTCTGGAGGTCAAATTCCGGAAGCTGCCGGTCCCAAAATTCAAGCTAACAGCCGCAGATGCCGAAGGCCTTATAGCAAGCCTGGATATTCAGAGCATGGCAAGCGACGGCAGGCAGCGAGAAGGCAGCCGCGAGAGGAAAGAAGGCGTACGGCCACATCCGCAGGACTACGCCAAGGTGGCCAAGCAAGTCCGAGAGTGGAACTTTCGGTATGACGGCAACGACAAGCCACTGGAGTTCCTGGAGCAGGTGGAGTGGTCAGCCGTGACATATGGTCTGGATATAAACCAGATCCCACGAGCAATGCCGGAGCTGCTGCAGGGCAGAGCCCTAAAGTGGTTCATAGCCAACAACCGGCAGTGGGACAACTGGGGAGACTTCATATTCAGCTTCCAAGGATATTTCCTTCCTCGAGGCTACATGGAGAAACTAGCGGACCAGGTCAGGCAGCGGAGGCAGACATACGGGGAAAAATTTAAAGACTACATGGTGGACACGCAGACGATGATGCGGCCCCTGGGTATGTCTGCCGAGGAAGTCCTGAACAGGATAAAGGAGAACAGCACGCCGGCCCTCCGAATGTTTATCCGGCCGTACGAGTGTCGGCACCTGGACACCCTGATGGCGCTGGCAGACGAGTTCGAGGAGCTGGAGGAGCAACGGGAGAAGTTTGAAATGGAAAACCACTCCCAGAGGACACAGAACCGCCCAGTGCCAAGGCCAAGGGCAGACCAGGGTGCGGTGTGTAGGCGGTGCAAGGAGGACACGGAGGCGCCACGGAGGCATACCCCGCAGGAACACGGACCACCAGCCGTGTCGCAGATGCGGAGCGCGGACCACTGGACGAAGGAGTGCCGGAACCGGCGACTCACATTCTGCTGGCGATGCGGAAAGATAGGCGTCCGAACGGTGGAGTGCTGTTCGGGAAACGCGCAACGATCCCAGCCTCCGAGGGGCGGCCAGGGATCGTAAGGCGCTGCCTCTCAAAAATAATGGGCGACCTGAAGGCGGAAGAAATGCAACTGTCCGCCACAGTGCTCATAGGTGACGCGAACGTTAAGGCCACGGTGGACAACGGCGCGACAGCGAGTTTCATTAGCAAAGAGCTGGCGGACAGGCTGCAGGCGGCAGGAAAAGTTGGACCCACAAAGAGGCAAGTACGGATGGCGGACGGTAGATGCGGAGACGTAAAATCGCAGTTAGAAATTAAAATCGGACTTGGCACAAGAAAAGTGTCAATGGAGCTGCTGATCCTCCCAGGATTGATTGACGAACTGGTGCTAGGATGGAACTTCCTCACCAAAATCGTAGCCGAGGTGAAATGCGCAGGTCGCAGAGTGATGATACCGGCGAGGGACAGACACCGAGGCTGGCTAGAGGAAAAACTGTCGGTAGCAGTCGTGGAAGCCGCGAAGGAATTTTCGGAGAAGGATGTGGACCAGTTTTTAAAGACCGAGTTGGAGAGCCTGGAAAATCTGCAAGGCACGTCAAACGTGGCAGTACACAGGATCACCATGAAGGACGATCAGCCGGTCAAACAGCGGTACTATCCGAAGAATCCAAAAATGCAGGGCGAGATCAACGCCAAAGTAGACGAGCTACTTGAAAAGGGATGCATCGAACCGTCAAGGAGTCCGTACAGCTCACCAATAGTCATGGTGAGAAAGAAGACCGGGAAATGGAGGCTCTGTGTGGATTTCAGGCAGATCAACGCAAAATCCGTGAAGGATGCATATCCAATGCCGATGATCAACTACATCCTGGACCAACTCCGAGAAGCTAAATATATAAGCAGCCTCGACTTAAAGGACGGGTACTGGCAAATACCGTTGGAGGCAGCCAGCAGGCAGTATACCGCATTATGCCTTTCGGTTTACACTCGGCATCAGCAACATTCCAGCGGGCGTTGGACCAGGTAATTGGACCAGAAATGATGCCGCACGCTTTCGCGTATCAGGATGATATAATCGTCATCGGACGGACACCAGAGGAGCACATGCGGAACCTAAAGGAAGTATTCAGAAGACTGCGAGCGGCAAACCTGAAAGTAAACGAGGATAAGTGTAAATTCTTCAGGAAGGAACTTCAATACTTAGGGCATCGCATTACAGACCAGGGCATCGGGACGGATCCGGAAAAGGTATCAGCGATAGCATTGCTAAAACCACCGGCAAATGTCAAGGAACTACGGCAGTACTTGGGAGTGGCGTCGTGGTACAGGCGTTTTGTGCCAGATTTTGCCACACTAGTGCATCCGCTGAACGCCCTTCTCCGAAAGGGTGTCAAATGGGAATGGACTGACGACCACCAGCAGGCCTTTGAAGCTGTCAAGGCAAGATTGGTCGCCGACCCAATTTTGGCATGCCCGGATTTTACAAAGCCGTTTGTGCTGCAGACCGATGCCAGCGATTATGGGCTGGGCGCCATTCTCACTCAAAATTCCGACCAGGGTGAGCGGGTGATATCCTATTCCAGTCGGACCCTAAACGGGTCGGAAAAAAGTTACTCCGCCACTGAAAAGGAATGTTTACCAATCGTGTGGGCCATAAGAAAATTAAAGCCATACCTGGAGGGATACCACTTCAAAGTGATAACAGATCACATGGCCTTGAAGTGGTTGAATAGCATCGAGAGCCCAACCGGAAGAATCGCGCGGTGGGCACTGGAGCTCCAGCAATACGACTTCGAAATAACATACAGGAAAGGCCAGCTGAATATTGTGGCGGACGCACTGTCGCGGCAGCCCTTACCCGAAACCTGCCGAAGGTTGAAAACGAAGTCACCTGGTCAGTCAGCAGAACAAGCCGAATGTAGCTGGATAAGGGACATAAGGGGCAAGATAGCACAGATCCCCCAAAAATATCCGGACTATTTAGTGGAGGCCGACCGGCTGTACCGGCACATTCCTCACAGAGCAGGCAACGAGGATGTGGTCGCATGGAAGCTATGCGTACCAATCGGGTCAAGGCAGCGAGTCATGGTTGAGAACCACGATACGCCGACGGCCGGACACATGGGCAGCCGGAAGACGATCGCGAGGTTGGCAGCGAGGTATTATTGGCCGGGCATGCACCGCGACATTAGGAAGCACGTGCGGAACTGTGAGAGCTGCCTCAGGTACAAGCCCAGTCAGCTCCAGGCAGCCGGAAAAATGCTCACACAGATCCCAGAGGAGCCCTGGGCCACAGTATGCGCCGATTTCGTTGGGCCGCTTCCTCGGTCGAAACACGGGAACTCGATGCTACTAGTGCTCGTAGGTCGGTTCTCGAAGTGGACGGAAATAGTACCAATGCGGAGGGCTACCACGGAGACGCTGGAAAAGGCAATCCGGGAAAGGATTGTCTCAAGGTACGGCGTGCCGAAGGTCTTAATCACCGATAACGGGGTGCAGTTCACGAGCAGGGCGTTCAAGCGGTTCCTGACAGAGTTGGGAGTGCGGCACCAGTTCACAGCCCCGTACACACCACAAGAAAATCCCACGGAGAGGGCCAATAGAACCGTAACAACAATGATCGCCCAGTTTGCCGGACAAGACCAGAGAACGTGGGATGAGAAATGGCCAGAATTGCAGCTGGCCGTGAACACTAGTGTAGCCGAGTCCACAGGGTATTCGCCGGCATTCGTCACGCAGGGTAGAGAGCCCAGGTTACCGAGCGCGTTGTTTGATGAAGAAACCACCGGCACAGGAAGGGAAACCCAGACCCCGTCGGAGAATGCGAAAAAAATAAACGAAATATTCGAGCTGGTCAGATGGAACATGGAGAAGGCGGCGCAGGATCAGGCGCGCCACTACAATCTCCGGAGGCGCCCTTGGAAACCACAGATTGGAGACACGGTATGGGCCAAGGAGCACCACCTATCCAAGGCGGCAGAAGGATTCGCGGCGAAACTGGCCCCCAGATACGAGGGACCGTTTAAAATAATTAATTTCGATTCTCCGGTTATTTGCAACCTGCGGCACGAACACACGGGCAAAGAAAGGAAAACACACATAAGCCAGTTAAAACCCCAAAGCAAAGAGGGGCAGTCTCAACAAATCCGGCGTATCGGAGGAGCACTGTACCCTAACCGAAGAAAGGGGGAGGACGATACAAGGTATCGAAATTAACGGTCAAGCACACACACACAGGCACACACATCAGGAGCGCGGGAGCGGGACAGGGAGGGTTTAAAAAGCCGTAGGCACCGTTACCGGCTAAACACACACATGCATGGGTTGCGTAGGAGGCGTGTACACGGAGGGTACCGTTACTTTTAAACGTTACACGGACACAGAGCGGAGAGCGAGTCCCGTTACCGGTACACGTCTCCGCGAATAACGGCACCGAGGATACGCGGAAGAACCGAGGTTTCGTCAGCGACGGCGCTGCATGGTGCAGGTCTTTCCAAACAAGATCGTCATCATGAGCGCACGTGAGAATAACACCCAACAGCGAGTGGAACACGAGGTGAGGGAGGAGCGCGCCAGGGAACAGCCAGTGGCGAAGTGGAGACGGGACTCCGATTCCGTTCTCCAGCTTCTGGCGTCCCCCCTGGTGTCGCGATCCCCGTCACCGGTCAGCGAGGCGGTCAGCAGCAGCCGCCGCAGAAATAGTAGTAAATTGTTTTAACGAGGCGCGCATATTAATACATGGGCAACGGGAAAAATTAAATGACGACCATTGGTCAAGGGTATCAAAATTTTTGCAAAGGCTCAGGGAAAACCTAATATTGATAAAAGAAAAATTCAATTTGGATATCTCTGTACCTACCATTCTTAATACCGCAATAACAGTTGAAACCGATGAAGAATCAACATTGGAAGAGTCAACTGGTTTAGATCAAACGGAGCAAGAAAATTTTAACGCGGAAATTAAGGAAGAAGATTTAAATAATCTTACCATCCCAGCCGTTTTATTATCAAACGCAGATAATAAAACAGATTCAGAATCAGACTCAAGCGCAAACATAATTAAGAACAATAACTTCGAAATGGCGCAAACTAATATCGACTTCATTAACACTGCATCAAAGCTTATACCAGTTTTCGATGGTAAAGCAGAAAACTTAACCAGTTTCATTGATGCATTGCATATTATAGAGTCAATAAAAGGCGAACACGAAAGCCTAGCCGTCTCTATAATAAAGACAAAACTAAAGGGCGTAGCAAGAAATCTAATTGGAAACGAAACAACGGTAGGTGAAGTAATTGCCAAGTTAAAAAGCAACGTCAAAGGCGAAACTGTAGAGGTATTGTCAGCAAAGCTCTTGAACCTACAGCAACGAAATAAAACTGCTAATCAATACACATCAGAAATTTAGCAGATGACGAAGGCTTTAGAAAGTGCATACATAACAGACGGCTTAACACTAGAACTAGCAAGAAGTTATTCCACACAGCACGCAGTAAAAGCAATGACTAAAAACTGCACGATTGATAAGGTAAAACTTATCATGCAAGCCCGCAGCTTCAACACAATGAACGAAGCAGTTTCAAAATTCGTAAGCAGCTGCACAGAAGCAACTGGACAACCAAATTCGGTCCTCTACTACAACAATTATACACAGCGCGGCGGAAACCGCGGACGTGGAAGTTATAGAGGTAATTTTCGTGGTCGTGGTAACAATTATGGCTACTACAACAATATCAACCAAAACAATGGTCGCGGCAACTACAGAGAAAACTCAAGGGGCCGTGGCAACTCGAGCGGAGGCTACAATAACAACAATACAAGCAATGTAAGAGTAGCCAATGACACCTCGGGAAACTCCGAACCCCCTTTAAATGTTCAACAGTAGAAAAAGTAACGGTCCATACTATTAATCTCAGTCAGAATATATTCGTCTCATTCACCCATGTGACTACTGGAAAAGAACTTGTCTTTTTGGTAGACACAGGTGCCGAAATCTCTATAGTAGAAGAAAATTCAGATATATTTCAAAACGTACAAAATAATAACATAATAGACATACGGGGAATAAGCCAAGAAATTACTAAATCCAAAGGCTTAACATCAATTGAAATACAGACTACCAAGTACATAATTCCACACGATTTTCATATCGTAGACTTACACTTAGCCGTCCCTTGTGATGGCATTTTAGGAATTGATTTTATTAAAAAATACAACTGTCAATTAGATTTTAGCCATCTGAAGATTGGCTTATAATAAGACCAAACAATTTAAAATTTCCAATTTATGTTCCAATAGAATACAGTTCTGGCAATAACTCAATTCTTCTGCCAGCAAGATCACAAGACATTAGAAAAATAAAATTAAAATTTAAAAGAGGACAGTGTATTAATTCCAACTCAAGAAATTGAGCAAGGAATTTATATAGCAAGTACAATAGCTACAACACAAAATGCCTTCATAAGACTACTGAATACAACAAGCGAAGATAAAGTGGTCAGAGCAGACAATTTAAAATTTGAATCACTATTGAACTATGAAGTAGTTGAAGGAAACAAAGAAAATAGAGAAAAGTCTGTATTATCCCAATTGTCAGAAAATTTTCCCCCACAATTCAAATTCCAACTCACAAATTTATGTAAAAAATATAATGACATATTCGGATTAGAATCCGAACCAATTAGCACAAATAATTTCTACAAACAAAAACTGAGATTGAAAGATGATGAACCCGTTTACATAAAAAACTATAGAAGCCCACATGGTCAGGTGAACGAAATTCAAAAGCAAGTCGGAAAACTAATCACCGACGGGATAGTCGAACCTTCAGTATCGGAATACAATAGCCCATTATTGCTCGTCCCTAAAAAATCAGTTCCAGGTTCCGAAGAAAAAAAGTGGCGATTAGTAATTGACTATCGTCAGATTAATAAAAAATTATTGTCCGATAAATTTCCACTCCCTAGAATTGATGATATTTTAGACCAACTAGGTCGAGCAAAATACTTTTCATGTCTTGATTTAATGTCAGGATTTCATCAAATAGAACTTGAAAAAAGCTCAAGGGACATAACTTCCTTTTCAACGAGCAATGGCTCGTATCGATTCACACGATTACCTTTTGGCTTAAAAATAGCGCCAAATTCATTTCAGAGAATGATGACTATTGCATTCTCTGGACTTGAACCTTCACAAGCATTCCTTTATATGGATGACTTAATAGTTATAGGTTGTTCCGAAAAACATATGCTTAAAAACTTAACAGACGTTTTTGAGAAATGTAGGAAATACAACCTAAAGTTACATCCACAAAAATGTTCATTCTTTATGCATGAGGTTACTTTTCTAGGTCATAAGTGCACAGATAAAGGAATACTTCCAGATGACAAGAAATATGACGTCATACTGAATTATCCAGTCCCACACGATGCAGACAGCGCAAGACGTTTTGTAGCATTCTGCAATTACTACAGAAGATTCATAAAAAATTTCGCCGATTATTCACGGCACATAACACGATTATGTAAAAAGAATGTTCCTTTTGAATGGACATCTGAATGCCAAAACGCATTCGAATATTTAAAAAAAAAACTTATGGAACCTACTTTGCTACAATATCCAGATTTTAGTAAAGAATTTTGTATAATTACTGATGCAAGTAAGCAAGCATGTGGAGCGGTTTTAACTCAAAACCATAACGGACTCCAACTCCCCATTGCATATGCATCAAGAGCTTTTACCAAGGGAGAAAGTAATAAGTGTACTACCGAGCAGGAACTAGCTGCAATACATTGGGCAATATTACATTTTCGACCATACATTTATGGCAAAAATTTCATTATCAAAACCGATCACAGACCGTTAACATACTTGTTCTCAATGACTAACCCAAGTTCCAAACTGACACGTATGAGGCTAGAATTAGAAGAATACAACTTCACCGTTGAATATTTAAAGGGAAAAGACAATTACGTAGCTGATGCGTTATCAAGAATAACCATCAAAGAACTACAAAATATAACCGGAAATATACATAAAGTCACTACAAGAAATCAAAGTAGACAGAAATCCTGCGCAGGAGAAAAAGAAATAGACTTGCCTAGGCAATCTATGGAAAAAGCTTCAAAGCCCAACGTATACGGAGTCATAAACAATGACGAAGTACGTAAAGTAGTGACCTTGCATGTAAAAAATATGCTATGTTTATTTAAACATGGGAAAAAAGTTACTGCAAGATATGATGTTAGCGTTTTATATACCAATGGAGTCCTTGACTTAGGTCAGTTTTTCCAAAGGCTTGAGAAGCAAGCCGGTATACATCAAATCAGCCAACTCAAAGTGGCACCGTGGGAAAATATCTTTGAATACGTTTCAATAGATAATTTCAAGGAAATGGGCAATAAAACATTAAAATCATTGAGAGTAGCGCTACTCAACCCGGTGACCCTAATAAATTCTGAAAAAGAAAAAGAAGCAATTATGTCTACATACCATGATGAACCAATTCAAGGAGGTCATACTGGCATTTCTAAAACCTTGGCCAAGGTCAAAAGACATTACTTTTGGAAAGGAATGACTCGATATATTACAGAGTACGTACGAAAATGTCTAAAATGTCAAAAAGCGAAAATAATCACGCATACGAAGACCCCATTAACAATTACGGAAACACCACAAACAGCTTTTGGCAGGGTAATCGTGGACACGATCGGTCCACTACCTAAGTCTGAACAAGGGAATGAATACGCAGTTACTTTAATCTGCGATTTAACAAAATACCTTGTAGCAATACCAATTCAAAATAAAAGTGCAAAAACAATAGCAAAAGCTATATTCGAAGATTTTATTCTGAAGTACGGTCCAATGAAGACGTTCATTACGGACATGGGAACGGAATATAAAAATTCAATCATAAATTCTACTGCACACCATCACCAGACTGTCGGAACAGTGGAGCGAAGCCACAGAACACTTAACGAGTTCATACGCTCATACATCTCAGTTGATAAAACAGATTGGGATGTATGGCTACAATACTTTGTATACTGCTTTAACACAACACCCTCTATGGCACATAATTATTGTCCATATGAACTAGTTTTTGGGAAAACTCCAAACTTATCAAAACATTTCAATAGCATAGATAGAATAGAACCATTATATAATATAGAAGATTATGCTAAGGAATCTAAATTTAGATTAGAACAGGCATATAAAAGAGCCAGAATAATGATAGAAACTAATAAACAAAAACAAAAAGATAGATACGACAAAAATAGTTTAGACTTTGAATTAAAAATAGGAGACCAGGATTTATTAAAAAATGAAACTGGCCATAAGCTAGAAATAAAATAACATAAAAATTTTCTCTTCAAAAAAAAAAAAACAAAAAAATTTTTTATTACTTTACTATAATAAAAATATAGGAATACAAATACACAATACATTTTATAATAAATAATAAGAAATAGTCGCATAAATTTTCAAAGTTTCAACTTCACTAAGTTTTCCAATATTTACTATACTAAACAAAAAAATAATAATAATAACAAAAAAAAAAAAAAAAAATTTTACTAATTTGCTAATTTTTATAAACATACATATATATATATACCTAACACAATAATTAACAAAATAACTCCATAGATTACGTTATTTTTCAAAAGGAGGGAGATGTAGTATGCTCATATATAGGGTACACACTGTACCGCTTATATCACTGTAACATTGTAGCATTTGTTTATGTCCGAATATTCCCAGCACTTCAAGTGCAAAGCAATTCGACCCACACAACAATGTTATGCACATCCTAAATGCTGAGTCGGCATGTCTGCATGCGCGGCCGACCATTCGGTTACCATGTGAGCATAACACTCTCTCTCTCATGCGCGGCCGCTGCTTGCGCCGCCTAAATACACTTACGTATACATTAACATATATATTGAGATACATAAGCGTTGGCCGCGGCGCTGCTCGTGCAGCTATATGAATTGTAAGCCAAGCCAACATTAGTCTTAAGTGAGCATTCTAAAAATGAGTCCCGATCTAAACGGACGAAATAATAAAGCCCAATATATATATTAACATTACAGTGCACTCTTTTCTTGTGTTTATAAAATCAAGTCTAACATACATACATCCAACATTACAGTTGGTCGAGCAGAAATTTTCTAAGCAAACTGCCTCAATACAAAAATCTGAGGGTGGCATTTTACGCGAATAGTAAGAATAGGTGAAAAGGTCATTCAAAGGGTGCACCAACTGGAGAAGCATTTCGCCGTGGTGGAGAAGCTTAAGGAGAGGATGATGCACCTATAGGCCGAGACTAGATGCTCAAAACCTAGGCGGGCGGGTTGGTGAGAGTGAGGCGCGGGTGGTAACGCAAGCGAACAAGAGCATATTACCTGACCTGAGAGTCCATGGAGTTTTTTACCAAGAAGGTGAAAATCTAAAACTTACTTCGCAACTGAGAATCCGAGAAGTCTTTCCCATATCACCGAGAAGGCCCAATCCAAACGTGGACCCGGTTATTATAATTAAATTCGAGCACGTGCGCGATAAGGCCGCAATACTGCGGGCGGCTGATGCGTATCGAAGAGGATTTAAGCAGCCACTAACCCTTTAGATGCTGAGTTTGAAATCGCCGAATGCTGTTTATCTGAACGGCCAAGTTTTTGGCAAGAAAATATAGTGTATTTCTAAACTTCAAGTTGATTATTGCTTTTATTAGATTTTTGTACATCTGTTTTAATTCAGCTTTGACAAAATATATATATACGTTTCGTTGTATTTTGGTTTTAATTTAAATGTATACATCGTATTTTATGGGTTATGGCTGATCTGGCTTTTTTCTACCAAGCGATACCGCATCGAGGTCTGCCGAGATTTTAAAATACACACACAGCCTTTTTGCCGGACTTGCCTCGCTGGCCACTCGTTGCGGTCTCACTGATTTGGTAATCACCCGTCCCGCTCCCGCACACACACACGCAACCACGCGGGAGAGTTGGTGCTTTTCGTGTGTTTTCGGGTGTTTTCCGTCGCCTTCAGGTAGGGCGGGTATCCTGCAGGTGTCAGTCGACCACCTGGGTTCATTGAGCGCTATTCCTACTCCTCGCTTGGTCACTTGCCAGGGAGTAGCATCGCCCACTCTTAACGCACAAAAATTCTTCGTCCGTGCCAATCGACCTCTTTCCAAGAACTCTACGAGTTTCATTTTGCGAAACTTCTCGCAGTTCTGTTTTCTTGGCTTCTCGAAGTTTCGGCATCGCTCCCTCTCGCTCTCTCTCATAGGCGCGTGCCATTTTTCGGGGGTTGATTTCTAACGATTTCTGTGCTGGTATGTGTGTGTCGGTGTGAGGTACGCCTTCCAGGCTAGCGATGCTAGTCTCGGTTGTGGTGATAGTTTTATTAACTATCGTGGCTTTGCAGCTTTAAACCTAACTTATAATATCATTTTACATTATATCTAAGCCTTTTTTAATTAATTATAATATTTATAGTTTATTCTAGATGTAGTTATATATATTTATATTCATGTATGTTAGCAAGGGCGCCAGGCTGGAAAGTGTGTGGCTATTTGTGTGGAGTCACTCTACGTCATGTGACCTCTTGTGGGCGAACGTGCTCGACGAAGGAGCGGGGAATTCGCCCCCCGTTCACGTGAACACGCCAGTACCGCGGCGGCAACACCCAATCTTCGTCGGGCGGTGGATACTGGTTGCGTCCTTTAGCGCCGTTGATACAGGGCCGGCTGCTTCCATTTCTCGCTCGCGAAGCCGGTCTTCCCACTCCATTTCCGAGGCCCAGCTCGCGAACGTGCGCGTAAGCTCGACCTCGTAATTAACAACGGGAGGAGGTGTGGCGGGCAGGACTACCTCCATCACCTCGTCCTCATCGGTGGTGTTGGTCGGAACGAAGGCCGGCATCTCATCATCCGGTGTCGGGTTCAGTGCCTCCACCCAGGTTCGGGTATCTTCCTGTCTCCTGGCCCGGTCGCGCCATGGTCAAAGGGGGTTACCCACCCATATCGGTCGGCGCTGTTGTCGCCGAGACGTGGTAGTGCAGGGATCTGCTGCTGCGGGCCCAACCTCAGGCCGCTCGCTTCTCCTGCCAGCTCCTCGTCCTCGGATACGGATGGGTCGGTGGAGCCCGGGATCTTGGGGTGCACCTTTTCTACATAGTCGCATGTGGCTGGCGGCAGGGATGCCACCAAAGCCTCTTCATCGGAGAGCTCGACCGTCACCTAGGGGGTGTCGGCGCTGTAGTGACCGACACTCTGCCCTTCTCATCCTCGAGTATGACCCCGTTAAAGTCAAGTCACTCCAGGGACCCTCCGCGGAGTCGTCTACGACTGGGGCCTCGTCCGGCTCCATGGTGTGGTCCGGGCTGGCTGCGTCTTGGCCACGTCGGGTGGCTTCCTGTAGTGTGGCGGCGATGTCACCTGGCTCCATGTAATGGTCAAGCCGCGGCCCCATGGCCTCCTCCACGCAGTTCACCAGGTGCCTCCAATCGGGGGAGTCGCCCGATGCCATATCTGATGGGCAAAATCACCTTTTATTAGTTTTTAGTTTGTTTTAGTTAGTTTGTAGTTTGGGAGCCAAGCTCCGGTGGGCACTGGAAGCATTGCGACATTTTCTGGCTCCCGCGCCGATATGTGACGTCAAACTGATACTGTTGCAGTCGTAACGCTTAGCGTGCGATTCTGCCGGTGGGACTATCGATTGAGTTGAGCCACTTTAATGCGAGATTATCCGTTATCACCTCAAATCAATACCCTTCAAGGTAATACCTAAGCTTCCTTATGGCCCATAAGATGGCCAGGCATTCCTTCTCAGTGGCTGAATATTTCTCTTCAGCGGCGATGAGGCGTCTACTAGCGAATGCGGTGTCGCGTTCCTCTCCCTGGTCATTCTGGGTTAGGACGGCTCCTAGCCCTATTGTAGTATGCACATATATCGAGCACCCACTGTACCAAGAGTACTAAAAGGGTACACACTGTAACACTTTGTTGCAGTATTTACATAATTAAAAGTCCCAGTCAGAAACACAAGTGGCCGAAAAACGAACCGATCGCTATGCCTTGGCCCGCACACAGAAAGTGCAAGTGTCAGCATAATTGTATCACGAGCGGACTTCATGTATGTGCATATACCTCCGCGCTCCAGCCTAAGTGAGCATAGCTATATATTTAAGAATACATAACCGTCTCTCCGCTGCAGCTACGAGACTTAGAGCTCTTAAGCTTCTAAGTAAACTTGTAAAACACAAGAAACTCCTGAGACCTGGAAGCGGCAACTAAAGTCGCTCCAGTAAATAAAAAAACGAAATTAATTAAACTTAAAAGTGGTCTTTACTTTAATTAAAATTACTACTTGGGAAAAACATAAATAAATCAAATACATGGCGACCGTGACAGCGATTTGAAGATGACAACGGAGGACCGAGGCAAAAAAATCAACGGAGGACGGAGGACCGATGAAAAAAAAACAACAACCGCAGTGAGTAGAGTGTGATGTGTGCTAAACGCAGTGGTGTGGTTGAAAGACTTAAAGCCAGAAAGGCTGAAGAAGTGCTCAGACGACTGCCAGGGACCAATGTGCTCGCCCCATTGCGAGTACACCTGTGCAGCCAGCACCAGTGCCCCATCGTAGAAGTCCAGCCTGTGCAGCCAGCACCGGCAACGTCTAACCACTCAAGTAAGGCCAAGGAAAAGTGAACCGACAGCGCTTCCTAGAGCGCATATTTTTTTTTCACCGTGCACTGCGTTGCACAATTTTTTTAATATTCCACTGCGATGCATATTTATTTTAAAGTATATAAAAATTAATGTAACAATTAACAAAAATCTTATTTTCAATAATTGTATTCATTTAAGCGAATTCATTTTGTATAAAGCCTATATGTACCACAATAAGTGAATATCAAAAAGGGCTGTAATCAGAAGCCAGCGAAAAATTGTTATAAAAATATGTTTAAAAAATACAAAATAAATACAAATATGTATAGGTAAGCATAAGTGACAGACTAAAAAGAGAACTAAAAGTTATTTAAAAAAAAATAAATAATGGAATGGAATGAGTTATATAAAGAGTTAAATAACTTAAAAAGTGATTTTGACAAATCTTATAAGTCATTATCAAGAAACCGGTGTAACGACCTGATTTTTATGTATTCTCGCTCGCTACGTTAACGGGCGGCTAGCTCAGAGAGGTTATGGGTTCGTTCCACCAAATTTATTTTGGGTGATTGCCTTTGACCAATGAATAACGCAAGAGTTCTGTTGGGATCGTAACTGTCTTTATTCATCTCCTTGTACAAGCCTCGCGGCTCTTCAGCTGCTGCTGCTCCTCGTC
Organism: Drosophila gunungcola; assembly: GCF_025200985.1. Classification (NCBI taxonomy): domain Eukaryota; kingdom Metazoa; phylum Arthropoda; class Insecta; order Diptera; family Drosophilidae; genus Drosophila; species Drosophila gunungcola. The sequence goes on along the minus strand of NW_026453224.1, from coordinate 257,172 downwards.
GTCGTCCTCTGCGGCGTCGCTCCTCGTCACTGTCCTTCGCGGCGTCGCTCCTCGTCGTCGACTGTTGCTGGTATCTGCCTCGTGAAGGCTCCTTCGAGACTCTGGATGTTATGCGAACCTCACTATCGGGACCGGCAAGGTGTTTCGCCTAGCAGGTAGAACGCCGTTCTGCCTTTCCGCCTAGCTACCTTTATCGCAGGCTCCCTAAGTTGGTCCGGATTGTGTCGGCAAGGTGTATCGCCTAGCCGGTTGAACTCGGTTCGACCTCTTCGCCCAGCCACCTTTATCGCAGACTCCACGCAAGGACTCCCTGAGCTCGATTTAACCACGACCTAGCACCCTTTGGATCTCAGCGTTGAAGCCTCAGCCTTGTTGACTCTCAGTCGTTCGGCGTCTCGACTTTGCGATCTTGATCCTGGTACTCGGCACTTGATTAACTTGCTACTAGTCTCGCGTACACGCACTCGCTTTGATTCTCGCACTATTACTCTTCCTGTGTGCTGCGCTTGCGCCGCCTTTTATAGCCTGTGATGGTCCCGTTATTTCCCTTTTCCAGCTCGCGTGATCGGGTCCAAGGTCCACTGCCGCACCGTTAGTTCACGGTGCGTCCTCTTTGTGCGGGTCCGAAGTCCGCCAATTTACCGTTCGACCCTGTTGCCCTTGCCGTATGCGGTCCAATGTCCAGCGTGGTACCGTTAATTCACGGTGTCTCCGCTTTGCCCGGGTCCAAGGTCCGTTGTTTACCGTTTGACCTTGTTGCCCTTGACTCCTCCGGCATTCTCGCCTCCTTCGCTGTTGCTATGCAGCTCTCCTGCCTCGGAATTTGTGGGGAGTTTTAAGACACATTTCCCCCTTTCTTCGGAAATGTTATGAAAGTGGTGATCTCCCCGCCCCTGTTGTTCGTTCATTCAAATTCCCCGCCCAAACTCGTTCTCCTCGTGACCCTATACAGTTCCCCAAAAGACTTCAACTTTCCCTAAGCTGCCCTCGTAAGACTCCCCCCAGACAGCGCTCTGAAAGACCTTTAACTTTCCCATGGCTGTGCTGCGTTAGCCTGTTCCCCAGACAGTTCCCCGAAAGACTTGAACTTTCCCAAAACTGCATCTTGTTCCTTCGATAATTCCCCGCGTAGAATTTGAATTTCCCGCACAGACATTTCCCCGTGTTTGACATCACCATTCCGATTCCCGTCGTCTGACCACACCTCGATCGCACTTATCGATAGTGGTTCCAGCATTGCCATCGTTGTTGCCGTTATCGTTTCCGTTGTCTTAAGTTGCCTCCGTGTGACCGTTTCTTGAGAAATCCAGTATTTTTTGTACCCATCGATCGCAACTATCGATCGACCGCCTATCGCCTGGCGCCCCCGTCCCTAATTTCCTCACGGCCTCGTTGTTTTGGAAAGACTGGTAAGTTAACTTGCTGATGATAGTTTTCCTTTAATTAACGACTTTTTCTTTACAGCGACACCATGACCATGATGCCCCTGATGCCCCTGACATGTCTCGGGGTGCTGACCCTGGACCGCGTGCCCCGGGAGACCCTTGCGGCGGCAAGTGACCCCCCTCGCCCTACGCCTGCGGCAGCCTCGTGTTTTCTGCCGGCCCGCGTGCTTGGCCCGCGATTCCCCCCCTCACCGCCCCCGTTCCGCGATCGGCTGCTGCGGCGGACCACTCTTTTTTTTCTGTGTTGTGCGTTGTTGTGATCCCCTGCCCAAAAATTAACTGCTGGGTCAAATGCTATTATCTGTTTATTGGGCCTTAAACACCCGCACCCGGCCCCCTGCTACCTTGACTCGGTAGCGCTGCCCCTCCTCCAGCACGAGCTTGGCCCACCTGGCCTTCCTCTGCCTTCCTCGCTGTCGCTGCGCCTCTTCGGCCACCCGCGCCGGCCAATCCGCCTCCGGAACCTCCGCCCACGGTTCCGCGCCCTCCGACTGCTGTCTCCGCAGCGTCGGCCTCGCCGGTGGGGCTCGCGACTCCGGGCACGAAGTCTGCCGCGCCAGCTTCGGGGGTGGCGCCGTGTCCCGCGACGTCTCCGGCGGGGTTGGCCACTTCCATGGCCCCTTCTCCAGCCCCTCCTGGGCCTCACGTTCCTCCTCGGTCGTCACCTCCAGCCCCGCGCGATCGGCCGTCTCCGCGACGCGTTTCGTCGACCTGGCCCTCGGATCGCGCGGGCTCAGCGGCGGTGGGCGCCGCCACTCGATGGCTTCGATGGCCTCTCTCATCCTGGCCTCCTCTGCTGCCTCCTCGGGCACGGGCCACGTCCACGTGATACTGGATTTCTCAAGAAACGGTCACACGGAGGCAACTTAAGACAACGGAAACGATAACGGCAACAACGATGGCAATGCTGGAACCACTATCGATAAGTGCGATCGAGGTGTGGTCAGACGACGGGAATCGGAATGGTGATGTTGGGCCTTAAACACCCGCACCCGGCCCCCTGCTACCTTGACTCGGTAGCGCTGCCCCTCCTCCAGCACGAGCTTGGCCCACCTGGCCTTCCTCTGCCTTCCTCGCTGTCGCTGCGCCTCTTCGGCCACCCGCGCCGGCCAATCCGCCTCCGGAACCTCCGCCCACGGTTCCGCGCCCTCCGACTGCTGTCTCCGCAGCGTCGGCCTCGCCGGTGGGGCTCGCGACTCCGGGCACGAAGTCTGCCGCGCCAGCTTCGGGGGTGGCGCCGTGTCCCGCGACGTCTCCGGCGGGGTTGGCCACTTCCATGGCCCCTTCTCCAGCCCCTCCTGGGCCTCACGTTCCTCCTCGGTCGTCACCTCCAGCCCCGCGCGATCGGCCGTCTCCGCGACGCGTTTCGTCGACCTGGCCCTCGGATCGCGCGGGCTCAGCGGCGGTGGGCGCCGCCACTCGATGGCTTCGATGGCCTCTCTCATCCTGGCCTCCTCTGCTGCCTCCTCGGGCACGGGCCACGTCCACGTGATACTGGATTTCTCAAGAAACGGTCACACGGAGGCAACTTAAGACAACGGAAACGATAACGGCAACAACGATGGCAATGCTGGAACCACTATCGATAAGTGCGATCGAGGTGTGGTCAGACGACGGGAATCGGAATGGTGATGTCAAACACGGGGAAATGTCTGTGCGGGAAATTCAAATTCTACGCGGGGAATTATCGAAGGAACAAGATGCAGTTTTGGGAAAGTTCAAGTCTTTCGGGGAACTGTCTGGGGAACAGGCTAACGCAGCACAGCCATGGGAAAGTTAAAGGTCTTTCAGAGCGCTGTCTGGGGGGAGTCTTACGAGGGCAGCTCAGGGAAAGTTGAAGTCTTTTGGGGAACTGTATAGGGTCACGAGGAGAACGAGTTTGGGCGGGGAATTTGAATGGACGAACAACAGGGGCGGGGAGACCACCACTTTCATAACATTTCCGAAGAAAGGGGGAAATGTGAGGAGTCTTAAAACTCCCCACAAATTCCGAGGCAGGAGAGCTGCATAGCAACAGCGAAGGAGGCGAGAATGCCGGAGGAGTCAAGGGCAACAAGGTCAAACGGTAAACAACGGACCTTGGACCCGGGCAAAGCGGAGACACCGTGAATTAACGGTACCACGCTGGACATTGGACCCGCATACGGCAAGGGCAACAGGGTCGAACGGTAAATTGGCGGACTTCGGACCCGCACAAAGAGGACGCACCGTGAACTAACGGTGCGGCAGTGGACCTTGGACCCGATCACGCGAGCTGGAAAAGGGAAATAACGGGACCATCACAGGCTATAAAAGGCGGCGCAAGCGCAGCACACAGGAAGAGTAATAGTGCGAGAATCAAAGCGAGTGCGTGTACGCGAGACTAGTAGCAAGTTAATCAAGTGCCGAGTACCAGGATCAAGATCGCAAAGTCGAGACGCCGAACGACTGAGAGTCAACAAGGCTGAGGCTTCAACGCTGAGATCCAAAGGGTGCTAGGTCGTGGTTAAATCGAGCTCAGGGAGTCCTTGCGTGGAGTCTGCGATAAAGGTGGCTGGGCGAAGAGGTCGAACCGAGTTCAACCGGCTAGGCGATACACCTTGCCGACACAATCCGGACCAACTTAGGGAGCCTGCGATAAAGGTAGCTAGGCGGAAAGGCAGAACGGCGTTCTACCTGCTAGGCGAAACACCTTGCCGGTTCCGATAGTGAGGTTCGCATAACATCCAGAGTCTCGAAGGAGCCTTCACGAGGCAGATACCAGCAACAGTCGACGACGAGGAGCGACGCCGCGAAGGACAGTGACGAGGAGCGACGCCGCAGAGGAGGACGACGAGGAGCAGCAGCAGCTGAAGAGCCGCGAGGCTTGTACAAGGAGATGAATAAAGACAGTTACGATCCCAACAGAACTCTTGCGTTATTCATTGGTCAAAGGCAATCACCCAAAATAAATTTGGTGGAACGAACCCATAACCTCTCTGAGCTAGCCGCCCGTTAACGTAGCGAGCGAGAATACATAAAAATCAGGTCGTTACACCGGTTTCTTGATAATGACTTATAAGATTTGTCAAAATCACTTTTTAAGTTATTTAACTCTTTATATAACTCATTCCATTCCATTATTTAAGGGAATGAGAATTATTTCTTTGAAAACATCATTAAAAGATTTCTTCCAATTATTTCATTATCATTTATGACTGATCTTACTTGTACACCTGGAATGGTACTCAATACTATTGCCTTTTTTGTATTTTAGTAATGTATTAATGGAGAAAAAGCTAGATTGTACCTATTTATATATTCATATTCGAAATCTGAAATTAATAGAGGCTCTGCTCCGTTTCTAACTATGGCTAATACTCTATTCTAAAAATTTGGTTCCTTATCATTTTTAGTTTTAAATTTTTTTTATATCATTTTTAATAATAATAATTCAAAATAAGGCAATTTTTTTTTAATAACTTTTAGTTCTCTTTTTAGTCTGTCACTTATGCTTACCTATACATATTTGTATTTATTTTGTATTTTTTAAACATATTATTATAAAAATTTTTCGCTGGCTTCTGATTACAGCCCTTTTTGATATTCACTTATTGTGGTACATATAGGCTTTATACAAAATGAATTCGCTTAAATGAATACAATTATTGATAATAAGATTTTTGTTAATTTTTACATTAATTTTTATATACTTTAAAATAAATATGCATCGCAGTGGAATATAAAAAAATTGTGCATCGCAGTGCACGGTGAAAAAAAAATATGCGCTCTAGGAAGCGCTATCGGTTCACTTTTCCTTGGCCTTACTTGAGTGGTTAGACGTTGCCGGTGCTGGCTGCACAGGCTGGACTTCTACGATGGGGCACTGGTGCTGGCTGCACAGGTGTACTCGCAATGGGGCGAGCACATTGGTCCCTGGCAGTCGTCTGAGCACTTCTTCAGCCTTTCTGGCTTTAAGTCTTTCAACCACACCACTGCGTTTAGCACACATCACACTCTACTCACTGCGGTTGTTGTTTTTTTTTCATCGGTCCTCCGTCCTCCGTTGATTTTTTTGCCTCGGTCCTCCGTTGTCATCTTCAAATCGCTGTCACGGTCGCCATGTATTTGATTTATTTATGTTTTTCCCAAGTAGTAATTTTAATTAAAGTAAAGACCACTTTTAAGTTTAATTAATTTCGTTTTTTTATTTACTGGAGCGACTTTAGTTGCCGCTTCCAGGTCTCAGGAGTTTCTTGTGTTTTACAGGTTTACTTAGAAGCTTAAGAGCTCTAAGTCTCGTAGCTGCAGCGGAGAGACGGTTATGTATTCTTAAATATATAGCTATGCTCACTTAGGCTGGAGCGCGGAGGTATATGCACATACATGAAGTCCGCTCGTGATACAATTATGCTGACACTTGCACTTTCTGTGTGCGGGCCAAGGCATAGCGATCGGTTCGTTTTTCGGCCACTTGTGTTTCTGACTGGGACTTTTAATTATGTAAATACTGCAACAAAGTGTTACAGTGTGTACCCTTTTAGTACTCTTGGTACAGTGGGTGCTCGATATATGTGCATACTACAATAGGGCTAGGAGCCGTCCTAACCCAGAATGACCAGGGAGAGGAACGCGACACCGCATTCGCTAGTAGACGCCTCATCGCCGCTGAAGAGAAATATTCAGCTACTGAGAAGGAATGCCTGGCCATCTTATGGGCCATAAGGAAGCTTAGGTATTACCTAGAAGGGTATTGATTTGAGGTGATAACGGATAATCTCGCATTAAAGTGGCTCAACTCAATCGATAGTCCCACCGGCAGAATCGCACGCTAAGCGTTACGACTGCAACAGTATCAGTTTGACGTCACATATCGGCGCGGGAGCCAGAAAATGTCGCAATGCTTCCAGTGCCCACCGGAGCTTGGCTCCCAAACTACAAACTAAAACAAACTAAAAACTAATAAAAGGTGATTTTGCCCATCAGATATGGCATCGGGCGACTCCCCCGATTGGAGGCACCTGGTGAACTGCGTGGAGGAGGCCATGGGGCCGCGGCTTGACCATTACATGGAGCCAGGTGACATCGCCGCCACACTACAGGAAGCCACCCGACGTGGCCAAGACGCAGCCAGCCCGGACCACACCATGGAGCCGGACGAGGCCCCAGTCGTAGACGACTCCGCGGAGGGTCCCTGGAGTGACTTGACTTTAACGGGGTCATACTCGAGGATGAGAAGGGCAGCGTGTCGGTCACTACAGCGCCGACACCCCCTAGGTGACGGTCGAGCTCTCCGATGAAGAGGCTTCGGTGGCATCCCTGCCGCCAGCCACATGCGACTATGTAGAAAAGGTGCACCCCAAGATCCCGGGCTTCACCGACCCATCCGTATCCGAGGACGAGGAGCTGGCAGGAGAAGCGAGCGGCCTGAGGTTGGGCCCGCAGCAGCAGATCCCTGCACTACCACGTCTCGGCGACAACAGCGCCGACCGATATGGGTGGGCAACCCCCTTTGACCATGGCGCGACCGGGCCAGGAGACAGGAAGATACCCGAACCTGGGTGGAGGCACTGAACCCGACACCGGATGATGAGATGCCGGCCTTCGTTCCGACCAACACCACCGATGAGGACGAGGTGATGGAGGTAGTCCTGCCCGCCACACCTCCTCCCGTTGTTAATTACGAGGTCGAGCTTACGCGCACGTTCGCGAGCTGGGCCTCGGAAATGGAGTGGGAAGACCGGCTTCGCGAGCGAGAAATGGAAGCAGCCGGCCCTGTATCAACGGCGCTAAAGGACGCAACCAGTATCCACCGCCCGACGAAGATTGGGTGTTGCCGCCGCGGCACCGGCGTGTTCACGTGAACGGGGGGCGAATTCCCCGCTCCTTCGTCGAGCACGTTCGCCCACAAGAGGTCACATGACGTAGAGTGACTCCACACAAATAGCCACACACTTTCCAGTCTGGCGCCCTTGCTAACATACATGATTATAAATATATATAACTACATCTAGAATAAACTATAAATATTATTATTAATTAAAAAAGGCTTAGATATAATGTAAAATGATATTATAAGTTAGGTTTAAAGCTGCAAAGCCACGATAGCTAATAAAACTATCACCACAACCGAGACTAGCATCGCTAGCCTGGAAGGCGTACCTCACACCGACACACACATACCAGCACAGAAATCGTTAGAAATCAACCCCCGAAAAATGGCACGCGCCTATGAGAGAGAGCGAGAGGGAGCGATGCCGAAACTTCGAGAAGCCAAGAAAACAGAACTGCGAGAAGTTTCGCAAAATGAAACTCGTAGAGTTCTTGGAAAGAGGTCGATTGGCACGGACGAAGAATTTTTGTGCGTTAAGAGTGGGCGATGCTACTCCCTGGCAAGTGACCAAGCGAGGAGTAGGAATAGCGCTCAACGAACCCAGGTGGTCGACTGACACCTGCAGGATACCCGCCCTACCTGAAGGCGACGGAAAACACCCGAAAACACACGAAAAGCACCAACTCTCCCGCGTGGTTGCGTGTGTGTGTGCGGGAGCGGGACGGGTGATTACCAAATCAGTGAGACCGCAGCGAGTGGCTAGCGAGGCAAGTCCGGCAAAAAGGCTGTGTGTGTATTTTAAAATCTCGGCAGACCTCGATGCGGTATCGCTTGGTAGAAACAGGCCAGATCAGCCATAACCCATAAAATACGATGTATACATTTAAATTAAAACCAAAATACAACGAAACGTATATATATATTTTGTCAAAGCTGAATTAAAACAGATGTACAAAAATCTAATAAAAGCAATAATCAACTTGAAGTTTAGAAATACACTATATTTTCTTGCCAAAAACTTGGCCGTTCAGATAAACAGCATTCGGCGATTTCAAACTCAGCAGCTAAAGGGTTAGTGGCTGCTTAAATCCTCTTCGGTACGCATCAGCCGCCCGCAGTATTGCGGCCTTATCGCGCACGTGCTCGAATTTAATTATAATAACCGGGTCCACGTTTGGATTGGGCCTTCTCGGTGATATGGGAAAGACTTCTCGGATTCTCAGTTGCGAAGTAAGTTTTAGATTTTCACCTTCTTGGTAAAAAACTCCATGGACTCTCAGGTCAGGTAATATGCTCTTGTTCGCTTGCGTTACCACCCGCGCCTCACTCTCACCAACCCGCCCGCCTAGGTTTTGAGCATCTAGTCTCGGCCTATAGGTGCATCATCCTCTCCTTAAGCTTCTCCACCACGGCGACCTGCTTCTCCAGTTGGTGCACCCTTTGAATGACTTCTTCGATTCTTCCACTCATCACGTTCACCTATTCTTACTATTCGCGTAAAATGCGACCCTCAGATTTTTGTATTGAGGCAGTTTGCTTAGAAAATTTCTGCTCGACCAACTGTAATGTTGGATGTATGTATGTTAGACTTGATTTTATAAACACAAGAAAAGAGTGCACTGTAATGTTAATATATATATTGGGCTTTATTATTTCGTCCGTTTAGATCGGGACTCATTTTTAGAATGCTCACTTAAAACTAATGTTGGCTTGGCTTACAATTCATATAGCTGCACGAGCAGCGCCGCGGCCAACGCCTATGTATCTCAATATATATGTTAATGTATACGTAAGTGTATTTAGGCGGCGCAAGCAGCGGCCGCGCATGAGAGAGAGAGTGTTATGCTCACATGGTAACCGAATGGTCGGCCGCGCATGCAGACATGCCGACTCAGCATTTAGGATGTGCATAACATTGTTGTGTGGGTCGAATTGCTTTGCACTTGAAGTGCTAGGAATATTCGGACATAAACAAATGCTACAATGTTATAGTGATATAAGCGGTACAGTGTGTACCCTATATATGAGCATACTACATCTCCCTCCTTTTGAAAAATAACGTAATCTATGGAGTTATTTTGTTAATTATTGTGTTAGGTATATATATATATATGTATGTTTATAAAAATTAGCAAATTAGTAAACCTTTTTTTTGTTATTATTATTATTTTTTTTTTTTGTTTAATATAGTAAATATTGGAAAACTTAGTGAAGTTGAAACTTTGAAAATTTATGCGACTATTTTTTATTATTTATTATAAAATGTATTGTGTATTTGTATTCCTATATTTTTATTATAGTAAAGTAATAAAAATTTTTTTTGTTTTTTTTTTTTGAAGAGAAAATTTTTATGTTATTTTATTTCTTTTTTTTTTTCTTATGAATGGCCATCCTACAAAATCTATTCTATAAAAATTTTTAATCTATCTTTATGAACTGTCTGTGTTTTATTTTTTGCATTTAAAATAGTTATATTATTATTGGATTCTATCTTCTTTACTATATGGTCCTGAATATTTAAAGTCTAGCTTATGGCCAGTTTCATTTTTTAATAAAACCTGGTCTCCTATTTTTAATTCAAAGTCTAAACTATTTATGTCGTATCTATCTTTTTGTTTTTGTTTATTAGTTTCTATCATTATTCTGGCTCTTTTATATGCCTGTTCTAATCTAAATTTAGATTCCTTAGCATAATCTTCTATATTATATAATGGTTCTATTCTATCTATGCTATTGAAATGTTTTGATAAGTTTGGAGTTTTCCCAAAAACTAGTTCACATGGACAATAATTATGTGCCATAGAGGGTGTTGTGTTAAAGCAGTATACGAAGTATTGTAGCCATACATCCCAATCTGTTTTATCAACTGAGATGTATGAGCGTATGAACTCGTTAAGTGTTCTGTGGCTTCGCTCCACTGTTCCGACAGTCTGGAGATGGTGTGCAGTAGAATTTATGTTTTTGATATTTAAATTTTTACATAAATCTTCAATTATTGAATTTTTATATTCCGTTCCCATGTCCGTAATGAACGTCTTCATTGGACCGTACTTCAGAATAAAATCTTCGAATATAGCTTTTGCTATTGTTTTTGCACTTTTATTTTGAATTGGTATTGCTACAAGGTATTTTGTTAAATCGCAGATTAAAGTAACTGCGTATTCATTCCCTTGTTCAGACTTAGGTAGTGGACCGATCGTGTCCACGATTACCCTGCCAAAAGCTGTTTGTGGTGTTTCCGTAATTGTTAATGGGGTCTTCGTATGCGTGACTATTTTCGCTTTTTGACATTTTAGACATTTTCGTACGTACTCTGTAATATATCGAGTCATTCCTTTCCAAAAGTAATGTCTTTTGACCTTGGCCAAGGTTTTAGAAATGCCAGTATGACCTCCTTGAATTGGTTCATCATGGTATGTAGACATAATTGCTTCTTTTTCTTTTTCAGAATTTATTAGGGTCACCGGGTTGAGTAGCGCTACTCTCAATGATTTTAATGTTTTATTGCCCATTTCCTTGAAATTATCTATTGAAACGTATTCAAAGATATTTTCCCACGGTGCCACTTTGAGTTGGCTGATTTGATGTATACCGGCTTGCTTCTCAAGCCTTTGGAAAAACTGACCTAAGTCAAGGACTCCATTGGTATATAAATCGCTAACATCATATCTTGCAGTAACTTTTTTCCCATGTTTAAATAAACATAGTATATTTTGTACATGCAAGGTCACTACTTTACGTACTTCGTCATTGTTTATGACTCCGTATACGTTGGGCTTTGAAGCTTTTTCCATAGATTGCCTAGGCAAGTCTATTTCTTTTTCTCCTGCGCAGGATTTCTGTCTACTTTGATTTCTTGTAGTGACTTTATGTATATTTCCGGTTATATTTTGTAGTTCTTTGATGGTTATTCTTGATAACGCATCAGCTACGTAATTGTCTTTTCCCTTTAAATATTCAACGGTGAAGTTGGATTCTTCTAATTCTAGCCTCATACGTGTCAGTTTGGAACTTGGGTTAGTCATTGAGAACAAGTATGTTAACGGTCTGTGATCGGTTTTGATAATGAAATTTTTGCCATAAATGTATGGTCGAAAATGTAATATTGCCCAATGTATTGCAGCTAGTTCCTGCTCGGTAGTACACTTATTACTTTCTCCCTTGGTAAAAGCTCTTGATGCATATGCAATGGGGAGTTGGAGTCCGTTATGGTTTTGAGTTAAAACCGCTCCACATGCTTGCTTACTTGCATCAGTAATTATACAAAATTCTTTACTAAAATCTGGATATTGTAGCAAAGTAGGTTCCATAAGTTTTTTTTTTAAATATTCGAATGCGTTTTGGCATTCAGATGTCCATTCAAAAGGAACATTCTTTTTACATAATCGTGTTATGTGCCGTGAATAATCGGCGAAATTTTTTATGAATCTTCTGTAGTAATTGCAGAATGCTACAAAACGTCTTGCGCTGTCTGCATCGTGTGGGACTGGATAATTCAGTATGACGTCATATTTCTTGTCATCTGGAAGTATTCCTTTATCTGTGCACTTATGACCTAGAAAAGTAACCTCATGCATAAAGAATGAACATTTTTGTGGATGTAACTATAGGTTGTATTTCCTACATTTCTCAAAAACGTCTGTTAAGTTTTTAAGCATATGTTTTTCGGAACAACCTATAACTATTAAGTCATCCATATAAAGGAATGCTTGTGAAGGTTCAAGTCCAGAGAATGCAATAGTCATCATTCTCTGAAATGAATTTGGCGCTATTTTTAAGCCAAAAGGTAATCGTGTGAATCGATACGAGCCATTGCTCGTTGAAAAGGAAGTTATGTCCCTTGAGCTTTTTTCAAGTTCTATTTGATGAAATCCTGACATTAAATCAAGACATGAAAAGTATTTTGCTCGACCTAGTTGGTCTAAAATATCATCAATTCTAGGGAGTGGAAATTTATCGGACAATAATTTTTTATTAATCTGACGATAGTCAATTACTAATCGCCACTTTTTTTCTTCGGAACCTGGAACTGATTTTTTAGGGACGAGCAATAATGGGCTATTGTATTCCGATACTGAAGGTTCGACTATCCCGTCGGTGATTAGTTTTCCGACTTGCTTTTGAATTTCGTTCACCTGACCATGTGGGCTTCTATAGTTTTTTATGTAAACGGGTTCATCATCTTTCAATCTCAGTTTTTGTTTGTAGAAATTATTTGTGCTAATTGGTTCGGATTCTAATCCGAATATGTCATTATATTTTTTACATAAATTTGTGAGTTGGAATTTGAATTGTGGGGGAAAATTTTCTGACAATTGGGATAATACAGACTTTTCTCTATTTTCTTTGTTTCCTTCAACTACTTCATAGTTCAATAGTGATTCAAATTTTAAATTGTCTGCACTGACCACTTTATCTTCGCTTGTTGTATTCAGTAGTCTTATGAAGGCATTTTGTGTTGTAGCTATTGTACTTGCTATATAAATTCCTTGCTCAATTTCTTGAGTTGGAATTAATACACTGTCCTCTTTTAAATTTTAATTTTATTTTTCTAATGACTTGTGATCTTGCTGGCAGAAGAATTGAGTTATTGCCAGAACTGTATTCTATTGGAACATAAATTGGAAATTTTAAATTGTTTGGTCTTATTATAAGCCAATCTTCAGATGGCTGAAAATCTAATTGACAGTTGTATTTTTTAATAAAATCAATTCCTAAAATGCCATCACAAGGGACGGCTAAGTGTAAGTCTACGATATGAAAATCGTGTGGAATTATGTACTTGGTAGTCTGTATTTCAATTGATGTTAAGCCTTTGGATTTAGTAATTTCTTGGCTTATTCCCCGTATATCTATTATGTTATTATTTTGTACGTTTTGAAATATATCTGAATTTTCTTCTACTATAGAGATTTCGGCACCTGTGTCTACCAAAAAGACAAGTTCTTTTCCAGTAGTCACATGGGTGAATGAGACGAATATATTCTGACTGAGATTAATAGTATGGACCGTTACTTTTTCTACTGTTGAACATTTAAAGGGGGTTCGGAGTTTCCCGAGGTGTCATTGGCTACTCTTACATTGCTTGTATTGTTGTTATTGTAGCCTCCGCTCGAGTTGCCACGGCCCCTTGAGTTTTCTCTGTAGTTGCCGCGACCATTGTTTTGGTTGATATTGTTGTAGTAGCCATAATTGTTACCACGACCACGAAAATTACCTCTATAACTTCCACGTCCGCGGTTTCCGCCGCGCTGTGTATAATTGTTGTAGTAGAGGACCGAATTTGGTTGTCCAGTTGCTTCTGTGCAGCTGCTTACGAATTTTGAAACTGCTTCGTTCATTGTGTTGAAGTTGCCGGCTTGCATAATAAGTTTTACCTTATCAATCGTGCAGTTTTTAGTCATTGCTTTTACTGCGTGCTGTGTGGAATAACTTCTTGCTAGTTCTAGTGTTAAGCCGTCTGTTATGTATGCACTTTCTAAAGCCTTCGTCATCTGCTAAATTTCTGATGTGTATTGATTAGCAGTTTTATTTCGTTGCTGTAGGTTCAAGAGCTTTGCTGACAATACCTCTACAGTTTCGCCTTTGACGTTGCTTTTTAACTTGGCAATTACTTCACCTACCGTTGTTTCGTTTCCAATTAGATTTCTTGCTACGCCCTTTAGTTTTGTCTTTATTATAGAGACGGCTAGGCTTTCGTGTTCCCCTTTTATTGACTCTATAATATGCAATGCATCAATGAAACTGGTTAAGTTTTCTGCTTTACCATCGAAAACTGGTATAAGCTTTGATGCAGTGTTAATGAAGTCGATATTAGTTTGCGCCATTTCGAAGTTATTGTTCTTAATTATGTTTGCGCTTGAGTCTGATTCTGAATCTGTTTTATTATCTGCGTTTGATAATAAAACGGCTGGGATAGTAAGATTATTTAAATCTTCTTCCTTAATTTCCGCGTTAAAATTTTCTTGCTCCGTTTGATCTTAACCAGTTGACTCTTCCAATGTTGATTCTTCATCGGTTTCAACTGTTATTGCGGTATTAAGAATGGTAGGTACAGAGATATCCAAATTGAATTTTTCTTTTATCAATATTAGGTTTTCTCTGAGCCTTTGCAAAAATTTTGATACCCTTGACCAATGGTCGTCATTTAATTTTTCCCGTTGCCCATGTATTAATATGCGCGCCTCGTTAAAACAATTTACTACTATTTCTGCGTGTTTTTTTATTGTGCTTCCTTGAATTGGTCTGTTTTGATTAAGGGATTTGTAGGATTTATCGAACTCTGTTTTTATTTTGTTCAATTTCGCATACAAATCGTTCCATTCCATGGCAATATTATCTATGTAATTTTACCATGAGGACCGTGGTTTCACCGAGTATAGAATGGTAATCCACGATCTCTTTTACTGAGACGTAATGCAAAGTATTTAGGATTAAACCCTTTATTTTTTTTATTGTAAGCAAACAGAAGGCTAAATTCCAAATTGTAAATATATTCGAATTCAGTGATTGTAATGAAGTTTTTATGGCAATGGAGAATATTTAATGCACGCATTCTAAAATCTGGATCTTTAGTAGTTATTTCCTCAAGACAGCTATCCAATTCTATCGTGTTAAATGCCATTTTTAAACAAAAATAATTAAACAAATTTTTTTTTTTTTTTTTTTTATAGGGGGTATAGGGGGGTAACACTCTAATCTTTTGAAAAAGAAAATTTTCTTTTTTTTTTTATATCTTATCTAGATCGTGTGCTCTACTTAAATACTTCTTCTTTAAACATTAATTGTGCAATTTGTATATTTTGGTAATAAAATTTGCACTCAAGATGACAAGTGATTATTATTAAGAGTACATGTACCCAATATAGGTCAATATTGTTTGGTTCTACTTTATTAATAACGTTAGCAGTGGAGTCCACTGACTTAACGTCTACGATTCCCATTTTGGGTAGATGCACTTCTAATATATCGGTATTATTATAATTAATATGATATTCATCAGAGAATTTATCTATTCTATTGTTATTCATTCATATGAAGAGATTTTATGTGGATATACGTAAATATTTCTGTCTAGCTTTTAAAGTCTGAGGAGCACGCAGAAAAATAGCGTCATCAAACAAAAATGTAGGAATTTAGTTATTCAAATCTGATTGATTAAATTATTGTCTTGTGGCATAATCGCATAAATTTCATTTTATTAATATTGAAAATTGGAAGAAAAAAAATTTTGTGTTAATATTCATATAACTGATTTACAATATTTTGCTCTATATAAACCAATATCAGTTATATGTTGTTAGTATATAGCCTAACAGTGGTTAGTGTTTTTCGAGCAGCGCTTTCGCGTATCGGCTCGGGTTTAGAAGTTTATAATTAAAGACAACTTAGGCATTGGCATAAATGCAGCCCTTGTTGCGTTACTTTGCTCGTTTACAAAGTATTCTGTCCAGTTCTTTGATATTTTGTTCATGTGTTTCCTTCTCCTGTGGGGTTGTTGCTATTTTCCTGTAGTCCTTCAATAATCGTCTCTGTTGCAGGAGTTTTACCCTTTTTCCACTCCTTTTTCTTTTGAGGATGGGTTTGCTGGACTCCTGTCGTGCCCTGTACTCAGCTATTGTGAGGGGGCGAGGTCCATCGTTGGGACACAATTCGAGGGCCTCTTGTAATGTTGGTGCGTCCCTTTGCTCAGCAGGAGCAGGTGCCTCCCACGACGGTGCAGAGGACGGACTGCCTTCCGCACTCATATGCTTCCTTCGTTGGTGTAGTCGGCGGTCTGCCTACCACGCTTCAGTTTCCATCGTTGGTGCAGAAGGATTTGCCATTCCTTCCACACATGTCCTGGTCAATTTTTTTTTCTTCCTTTTTTTTTTTTTTGTTGATTTGTTGTTGTTGTTTGTTGTTTTTTTTTTTTGTAGTCCGGGCCTTTTGGGCTCAGGCGGCGCCGGTGCTGGTCATCGCACAGACTAATTACTGTTTTTATTTATTTTTTTTTTTCTGGCTGGAGATTTTGATTGACGATTTTCGAGGGATCGGCTTGCATCGTCCACATTGGACGGCCACACTTGTTAAGCACTGGCTCTAATTAGCCAAACTCGCCGATTTACGCATTTTGGGGCCAAAATAACGAAAATTACACAGCGCGCAGAGACAAAAATTAAACAGTCTCACTTCCTACTCGCGCACATGTCACGGTCGCCATGTAATGTTGGATGTATGTATGTTAGACTTGATTTTATAAACACAAGAAAAGAGTGCACTGTAATGTTAATATATATATTGGGCTTTATTATTTCGTCCGTTTAGATCGGGACTCATTTTTAGAATGCTCACTTAAGACTAATGTTGGCTTGGCTTACAATTCATATAGCTGCACGAACAGCGCCGCGGCCAACGCTTATGTATCTCAATATATATGTTAATGTATACGTAAGTGTATTTAGGCGGCGCAAGCAGCGGCCGCGCATGAGAGAGAGAGTGTTATGCTCACATGGTAACCGAATGGTCGGCCGCGCATGCAGACATGCCGACTCAGCATTTAGGATGTGCATAACATTGTTGTGTGGGTCGAATTGCTTTGCACTTGAAGTGCTGGGAATATTCGGACATAAACAAATGCTACAATGTTACAGTGATATAAGCGGTACAGTGTGTACCCTATATATGAGCATACTACACAACTCAGCCAACGTAAGTAAAAATTGTGACGACCCACCGTCACAACAAATATGTACAAATCCTATTCAAACACTTACATTAAAACTAAACATAAGAACATTCCAAATACTGGTCTTTTATTTTGAATAATTATTCAACACGCGCGCCCAAAGCCAACAACACCCGGTCACAAGAATTCGTCGGAGTTATCGATCGCCGATAATGATTGCCCAACAACCCGATTATTCAAAGCGGGATTATCGTCATCGCCCGATCTGGTCACACTAACCGGCGCCTATATAAGCGGAGACACTGCCCCAGACCAGTCACTTGCTTTCCGACGAGATTCGAGGAAACATCACAAAGGTCAAAGGTAGATAGTCTTGGTAGTGGTGGTGGATCCGTAAGAGTTCGATTTTTTATGTTTACGGTTTCATCATCATTTAATCTCAGTGTTTGTTTATACAAATTATTGGCAGTGATCGATTTGGTTTATAGTCCGAATACATCGCATAATTTTTTTTATTTGTTTATTAAATGGTGACGGTAAATTTTTTGAAAGCTTATTTAATACAATCTTTTCTCGGTTTTTTAAGTCTGTTTGTACTACATCGTAGTTTGAAAGTGGTGCATGTCGAATATTGTTAATGTAAACTACCTGATCTGTAGTTGTTGTGTTTAATAGTCTTATGTATGCATTTTGGACTGTTGCTATGGTATTTGAAATATACATACCATGCTGGATTTCTTGATTCGGAATTAATAAACTGTCTTCTTCTGAATTTATTTCAATTTTTCGGACGACTTGTTATAGCCGTTGCTTTGGTAATATCCGTTGTTTTGGTAATATCTGTTGTTGTGATAGTTACTTACCGCAATAAATGTTTTAGAAGTTATTGCCGCGATTTCCTCTTTGTGAGTACAAAATTGAATTAGCATTGTCCGTCATTTCAGTACTGCACTGTAAGTACTTGGTGACTGCTTCGTTCATAGTTCCAAAATTGCCTGCTTCCAATATTGCTTTAAGGCGGCCATGCTAACAATTTTTAACCATTGTGGTGATTGCTTCCTTTGTGCTGAATTTGTCAGCGTGTTCGGCCGATAGGCCTTCATCAATGTACGAAGCTTTAAGGAGCTTTCGTAGGTTGTCTATTTATGTTGTAAATTTTTCTTTTTCTTTTACCTTTCTGGCTTGTTTTTGCCATTTTGGCTTTAACTACGTCTGATATTTCGCCGACTATAGTGTCTTGCAGTTTTTTGATTATGGCATCTATCGTTGATTCGTTTTTGTACAGCCAAAACTTCGAATTTGCTATTTGTCGGGTTAACCAACTTCAAAGCTGTTAAGAATCTTTGAAGGTGTAGCCTTGCCCGTTAAACTCCGGGATGGCATTCGATATTTATTTTATGTATGCCCTTTAGGCAATGGTTTCATCAGCCATTGTGGTCGGATTTTCTTCTACAAGGCTATCGTTTGTATCGGAGCCTGTTAAGTCCTGATCTGATAATTCAGATTAAATAAGGGCGGCGGGAATGGTGAGGTTATTTATATCTTTTTCCTCTATTTCGGGACCTGTAGAGACAGGGTCATCTGTCTCAGCCGGCTCAAGTGCTGGCGAATCTGATAATTCTAGCTCGTCTTTAGTTTGTACTGTCAATGGAGTATTTAATATAGTTGGTACAGAAATAGTTAAATTGTACCTTTGTTTTATAAGTATAAAGTTCGATCGCCATTTGATCAAGAACCTAGATACTTGAGACCAATGTGCTTTGTCTAGCCGGTCTCTCTGGTCATGTATTAGTATACGCGCTGTATTAGTAAACATATTTCAGCATGTTTATTTACTGACCGGTTTCTTGATAATGACTTATAAGATTTGTCACACAGTACAGTGCACAGTCTGGACTTCTATGATGGGGCACTGGTGCTGGCTGCACAGGTGTACTCGCAATGGGGCGAGCACATTGGTCCCTGGCAGTCGTCTGAGCACTTCTTCAGCCTTTCTGGCTTTAAGTCTTTCAACCACACCACTGCGTTTAGCACACATCACACATCACACTCTACTCACTGCGGTTGTTGTTTTTTTTTCATCGGTCCTCCGTCCTCCGTTGATTTTCACTTTAATTATTGCGGTGTGCCTCGGTCCTCCGTTGTCATCTTCGAATCGCTGTCACGGTATGATTCATTTATGTATTTGATTTATTTATGTTTTTCCCAAGTAGTAATTTTAATTAAAGTAAAGACCACTTTTAAGTTTAATTAATTTCGTTTTTTTATTTACTGGAGCGACTTTAGTTGCCGCTTCCAGGTCTCAGGAGTTTCTTGTGTTTTACAAGTTTACTTAGAAGCTTAAGAGCTCTAAGTCTCGTAGCTGCAGCGGAGAGACGGTTATGTATTCTTAAATATATAGCTATGCTCACTTAGGCTGGAGCGCGGAGGTATATGCACATACATGAAGTCCGCTCGTGATACAATTATGCTGGCACTTGCACTTTCTGTGTGCGGGCCAAGGCATAGCGATCGGTTGGTTTTTCGGCCACTTGTGTTTATGACTGGGACCTTTAATTATGTAAATACTGCAACAAAGTGTTACAGTGTGTACCCTTTTAGTACTCTTGGTACAGTGGGTGCTCGATATATGTGCATACTACAATAGGGCTAGGAGCCGTCCTAACCCAGAATGACCAGGGAGAGGAACGCGACACCGCATTCGCTAGTAGACGTCTCATCGCCGCTAAGGAGAAATATTCAGCCACTGAGAAGGAATGCCTGGCCATCTTATGGGCCATAAGGAAGCTTAGGTATTACCTAGAAGGGTATTGATTTGAGGTGATAACGGATAATCTCGCATTAAAGTGGCTCAACTCAATCGATAGTCCCACCGGCAGAATCGCACGATAAGCGTTACGACTGCAACAGTATCAGTTTGACGTCACATATCGGCGCGGGAGCCAGAAAATGTCGCAATGCTTCCAGTGCCCAACGGAGCTTAGCTCCCAAACTACAAACTAACTAAAACAAACTAAAAACTAATAAAAGGTGATTTTGCCCAACAGATATGGCATCGGGCGACTCCCCTGATTGGAGGCACCTGGTGAACTGCGTGGAGGAGGCCATGGGGCCGCGCCCTGGCCATTACATGGAGCCAGGTGACCACGCCGCCACACTGCACGAAGCCACCTGACGTGGCCAAGACGCAGCCAGCCCGGACCACACCATGGAGCCGGACGAGGCCCCAGTCGTAGACGACTCCGCGGGCCATGTATGGCGGAGGGTCACTGGTGGGACTTGACCCTAACGGGGTCATACTCGAGGATGAGAAGGGCAGCGTGTCGGTCACTACAGCGCCGACACCCCCTAGGTGACGATCGAGCTCTCCGATGAAGAGGCTTCGGTGGCATCCCTGCCGTCAGCCACATGCGACTATGTAGAAGAGCTGCACCCCAAGATCCCGAGCTCCACCGACTCATCCGTATCCGAGGACGAGGAGCTGGCAGGAGAAGCGAGCGGTCTGAGGTTGGGCCCGCAGCAGCAGATCCCTGCACTACCACGTCTCGCCGACAACCGCGCGACCGGGCCAGGAGACAGGAGGATACCCGAACCTGGGTGTAGGCACTGGACCCGGCACCGGATGATGAGATGCCGGCCCCCGTTCCAACCAACACCACCGATGAGGACGAGGTGATGGAGCTAGTCCTGCCCGCCACACCTCCTCCCGTTGTTAATTACGAGGTCGAGCTTCCGCGCACGTTCGCGAGCTGGGCCTCGGAAATGGAGTGGGAAGACCGGCTTCGCGAGCGAGAAATGGAAGCGCCGGCCCTGTATCAACGGGGCCAGCGCTACCAGGGAAGCCACCATCCAAGGATGACATCGGCGCTAAAGGACGCAACCAGTATCCACCGCCCGACGAAGATTGGGTGTTGCCGCCGCGGCACTGGCGTGTTCACGTGAACGGGGGCGAATTCCCCGCTCCTTCATCGAGCACGTTCGCCCACAAGAGTTCACATGACGTAGAGTGGTTCGGAAGTTCCTCTTCCATGCCGGAGAGGGACGAGTTCGCAATCTCGTCACGTCCCCCGAAGAAGGAGGGGAATGTGAGGAATCGATTGACTCCACACAAGTAGCCACACACTTTCCAGCCTGGTGCCCTTGCTAACATACATGATTATAAATATATATAACTACATCTAGAATAAACTATAAATATTATAATTAATTAAAAAAGGCTTAGATATAATGTAAAATGATATTATAAGCTAGGTTTAAAGCTGCAAAGATAGTTAATAAAACTATCACCACAACCGAGACTAGCATCGCTAGCCTGGAAGGCTTACCTCACACCGACACACACATACCAGCACAGAAATCGTTAGAAATCAACCCCCGAAAAATGGCACGCGCCTATGAGAGGGAGCGATGCCGAAACTTCGAGAAGCCAAGAAAACAGAACTGCGAGAAGTTTCTCAAAATGAAACTCGTAGAGTTCTTGGAAAGAGGTCGATTGGCACGGACAAAGAATTTTTGTGCGTTAGGAGTGGGCGATGCCACTCCCTGGAAAGTGACCAAGCGAGGAGTAGGAATAGCGCTCAACGAACCCAGGTGGTCGACTGACACCTGCAGGATACCCGCCCCACCTGAAGGCGACGAAAAACACCCGAGGACATCCGCCCCACTTGAAGGCGAGGAGACTCAGTCGTCGAGTGACGACTGACGCGGAGAAGGAGCAGCAGAGGATTTGGGAGTAGTTGTGCCGGCACAGGACCAGCGTCGGAGCACCAACTCTCCCTCGCGGTTGCGTGTGTGTGTGCGAGAGAGGGACGGGTGATTACCAATTCAGTGAGACCGCAACGAGTGGCCAGCGAGGCAAGTCCGGCAAAAAGGCTGTGTGTGTATTTTAAAATCTCCGCAGGCCTCGATGCGGTATCGCTTGGTCGAAACAGGCCAGATCAGCCATAACCTATAAAATTCGATGTATACATTTATATTAAAACCAAAATACAACGAAACGTATATATATATTTTGTCAAAGCTGAATCAAAACAAATGTACAAAAATTTAATGAAAAGCAAAGATCAACTTGAAATTTAGAAATACACTATATTTTCTTGCCAAAAACTTGAGCCGGCCCAAAAATGCCCTTCAACGTTAATACCAAGGTTTATTTAACAAGATGTTTTGTCCGAGGTCAGGCTCAGCCGCATAGATGGCCCGACAGCGAGTGCTGGCTTATTTCCATGTACGGCAGCCACATGCCCTAGAATTGCAAGACGTGTCCCCTAATCGATTCCCTCTCGGTCCCCTCATGGCAGTGCCGCGAGCCAGACCCAGTACTCCATCTCGCGTCAGCCCACCGCTCATGGAAGACGCTAATCCCAATCTTTATAGATTTGTCTGTAAAGGGATCCTGGCGTGACCGAGCGACACCCCAGCCTAGGAAACTACTTCACAATATATAAGAGATAAAAGCGACGAAAAAGATGTTGACTATCTGCAGCTTCTCTTAGTTCGACTGCTTTATCAGCACATGATTTGTTTAGAGAGTGTGAAACATCGATCTGGAGGTCACAAGCTTCTGCATACTCTTAACGCACATAACCTCAGCTCCGACGTGGACGCTTAAGCTTTTCCAAGCGCATGGCCTCTTCGAAGATCTCATAATTGAGCTCTTGAGAGCTGCCCGTTCAGATAAACAGCATTCGGCGATTTCAAACTCAGCAGCTTAAGGGTTAGTAGCTGCTTAAATCCTCTTCGGTACGCATCAGCCGCCCGCAGTATTGCGGCCTTATCGCGCACGTGCTCGAATTTAATTATAATAACCGGGTCCACGTTTGGATTGGGCCTTCTCGATGATATGGGAAAGACTTCTCGGATTCTCTGTTGCGAAGTAAGTTTTAGATTTTCACCTTCTTGGTAAAAAACTCCATGGACTCTCAGGTCAGGTAATATGCTCTCGTTCGCTTGCGTTGCCACCCGCGCCTCACTCTCACCAACCCGCCCGCCTAGGTTTTGATCATCTAGTCTCGGCCTATAGGTGCATCATCCTCTCCTTTAGCTTCTCCACCACGGCGACCTGCTTCTCCAGTTGGTGCACCCTTTGAATGACTTCTTCGATTGATCCACTCATCACGTTCACCTATTCTTACTATTCGCGTAAAATGCGACCCTCAGATTTTTGTATTGAGGCAGTTTGCTTAGAAAAATTCTGCTCGACCAACTCAGCCAACGTAAGTAAAGGTTGTGACGACCCACCGTCACAACAAATATGTACAAATCCTATTCAAACACTTACATTAAAACTAAACATTAGAACATTCCAAATACTGGTCTTTTATTTTGAATAATTATTCAACACGCGCGCCCAAAGCCAACAACACCCGGTCGGAGTTATCGATCGCCGATAATGATCGCCCAATAACCCGATTACTCAAAGCGGGATTGTCGTCATCGCCCGATCTGGTCACACTTACCTGCGCCTATATAAGCGGAGACACAGCCCCAGACCAGTCACTTGCTTTCCGACGAGATTCGAGGAAACATCTCCAAGGAGGAATATCCGTTCTGGTAAATAGTCTTGGTAGTGGTGGTGGATCCGTAAGAGTACGATTTTAAGACGGCTCTACGACCTGGTGATCACCGACGGCCGGTGTGGTTTGCGAAATGCCCTACACTCCCACGTCCCACTAGTAGATCGTTCTTCCCAACGACCCAGAACACTTCGAACCCGACGTACTCGATAACGAAGCAGGCGACACTCGGCCCTTCCGCAGCGCCGACACCAATCAGTGCGCAAAAGGCCCTTCCGCAGCTCCAAGCAGAACAACTCTCGGATATCTCGCAGTACAAGATTTGGCACTTCCGTAGCGCCAATCCCGTACATAAAGCAGTGCAATATGCGGCAAGCAGTGGTGTACTCGACCCTTCCGCAGCGTAGGCATCACTCAGCAAGCAGTCCAACTCTCGGCCCTTCAGCGGCGTCGGCGTCAACCCAGCAAGCAGTACCACAAGTCCTCCCATAGCTCCGATATAACTATATTTAGAAACGTAGCCCTAACTAACCGTACTATTAAATATAACCAAACTTTGTAGCGTTCAATTTGTGTTATTCTTTTGGGGAAAGGAAGGTATATCGATCTAAGGAGGAAGTAAATTTCTGTCTGGAGTCTTCGCCACGGCGAGCTATACCGCTTCCCGAAAGGGGTTCGTTACAGTGGCGCCCGAGCAAATTGAACACAAAAAAACAGTAACCTTGAATAGAAACACCAAATATCGTTTTCCCTCTTCCTCAACACAACACAAACTAACACAATGGCAGAAAAATTAACTCGAGGCTAGATAACACCAATAAAACCTAACTGGAAGCCTATTTAATAGAACTCGAGGTAAAGCCAGAAACACTGTGCGAAGACAAATGTCAGATTTTATCAAGAACGGCAACCATAACGAGGAAACCATTAAACGCCTTCTAGAACTGTCTCAGAAACACGCAAGAAGCCCATCACCAGCACCTAGAAAATCAACCGAAAGGCATTAGTGGGACAACCAACACAGAGGAACACATCGAGAAAAACCATAAATACCTGCAAGTGCCGAACCCAACGGAGAATGTCGAAGTAAAACCAGTACCCAAGCCCACAAGGACAAGAAAATAAAGTGACCACAATGGGAGTAATATGAAGTTGGGAAAAAGAATACCACGGCACTGGCAACCCGGCAGAGTTAATGACTAGAACAGAGGATTTGGCAGAGGCGTCCGGTATAGATCTCGATCATACAGCAGGAGCAATGGTAATACTCTCAGAATCTGTGCCTTGGATTGGTGGCATACCCACCCAAACCCGATGCAGTCATGAAGCACCTTTCGAAAAGAGTTCCTTGGGTATTACAGAAAGCTATGGAAAGCATCACACAAAGATACCAGGGCGAGAACGAGCCGGCGAAGGAATATGCGCGAGAATTCCAGAAAATCATGCGATTCACTACGCTGGGTGTACCGAAACAGTCGTGTGGAGTTCAAAGGATATGCTGAACGCGGAGAATGCCAAACCCTAGCGGAATACGTCCGACTAGCCGAGCAATTCGAGCGCTCCAATCACATAAGCACACAGCACAGCAGACAACACAACAAACACCGGAAGCTCACTGGGGATACCAACCACCAGGAATTTACTGGAGACCGCTAAGAAACCAGTGGAGACCCCAGGAACCGCCACCAGTACTTAACAGAGGCGTCACAAGATCTTTTGACATAAACAATAGATGCTCGAGGTGCAAAGCAATGGGACGCATAGCACGTGGATGCAATAACCAACCAAGACTGTTTTGCTGGGTATGCGGACAGGATAGAACTCGAACAATTCATTGCTGCCGACGGAATGAAACAACGGGAAACGGCAGAGGCCCATGGGATCAGAGAGGGCACCCAGGGCACACACCACACCCGCAAGGTCAATAAAGATCAACGGTCGACTCCTACTCGCACAAGTCAACATAGGCAGCACAGTAATTTGCGGTGCAATTGACACATGAGCCACACGGAGTTTCATCGGCAAATAACTAGCCAACAGAATAGCCAGACATGGAAAAAGAAAGCAAATAACTGAAGCCATAGGACTTGCAGACGGAACAAACCGAACAGACACAGAGGCACTAGAAGTACTAATACAGCTACACTAATAGTCCTCCACGAAGTGATCGGAGAACAATGCAGCGCCACATAAGAACGCGGAGGCATAACAGCGAAAATTAAAAAATAACAAGAGGAACCAACGCAGGAGCAAGAAACACAAGAGACACGGCAGCGGATCACTAGAAACAGGCAATTTAACAATTCAAAAGGGAGTTGGAGATGATGAGCCAAATCAAAGGAGTTAGTCACATTGCAAGCCACAAAATCTTCATGAAGCACGACCGCTCAAATAAACCGAGGTACTACCCTCGAAACCCAGCAATGCGATCAGTAAAAAATAAACAAGTTGACGAGCTCATAGCACAAAACCTCAAAGAACCCTCGCACTCCGCCTACAGCTCGCCAGTGGTAGGCGGAGAAGAAAATCAAAGAATGAAGACTGTGCGTAGACTTTTGGCAGCTGAACAAGGACTCTGAGCGAGACGCGCACCCGGTACCCCGAATGGATCACATACTAAACCAACTCCGCGAGACAAAATATATAAGGACACTACCCTGAAAAGTGGGCGGATACCGATGAACGAAGGTAGTAAACAGTACACTGCTTTTACTGTACCAGGACGCGGACTGTTTCAGTGGAAAGTAATGCCTTTCGGCTTACACTAAGCACCACCGACATAGTGGTCATCGGACGCACGAAACACGAACACCTGGAGGAACTATAAGAAGTGATCAGACGACTCCGCAAGGCAAACCTGAGATCAACACAGAAAAATGACACTTCTTTAAGGAAAAACTAAAATATCTAGAGCACGTAGTCAGCGCAAGAGGCATACACACCGATCCAAAAAAGATAGCCTCGATTGTCAACATGTCAAGTCCACAGACAACAAAGCAGGTGCACAGCTTTCTAGGGGTTGCCTCCTGGAACAGAAGATTTGTTCCTAACTTCACGGAACTGGCACAACCGCTAGACAACCTGGTTAAGAATGGGACAAAGTTCAAATGGATCGGAAGCACCGGTCCTGACTTGTCATGACTTTGGAAGAACCTTTGTACTTCAGACGGACGCCAGTAACTGCGGATTAGAAGCAGTGCTTACCCAAGAGTATGAAAATGGCGAACACGTTATTTCATACGCCAGTGGGAAACTTATGAAAACAGAACAAAAATACTCGGCCAACGAAAAAGAGTGCCTGGCAATACACTGGGGCATCCCGAAAATGAGGTTGTACCTGGAGGGATACCACTTCGTCGACATCACTGACCACCAAGCTCTAAAGTGGTTCAACTCGATCGAGAGCCCTTCAAAACGGATTGCCAGATGGGCATTGGCAATGCAGCCATACTCATTTGAAATACGCTATCGCAAAGGCAGATTACGCGATAATGGAAGGAAAATTATATAGACATCTACCGTCATGGGCCGCAGACGAGGATACGCAACCGTGGAGGCTATGCGCGGCAAAGAATGAAAGGGAACGAGTTCTAAAAGAAAACCATAGCGAAGCAACAGCAGGCCACCCAGGGATTAGGAAAACGATGCACTGGGTAATGGCATCATACTACTGGCAAGAGATGCACAGAGATATACAACAGTACGTATGACGCTCTGAAACATGCCAACGGTACAAGGCCTCACAGCAGCAGGCGGCAGGGAAAATGCAGACACAGATAGCAAAAGCACCCTGGGAAACGTTCGCATAGACTTCTTTGCTCCACTACCGATGTCTACTCACGGCAAGCTTCTGTTTGTGTTTGACAAGTTCTCTAAATGGGTGGAGCCAGCAGCCGTCATAAAAAGCAACCACGGAAATCGTAATAAAAGTATTACGAGAACAGATCCTCACACGATATGGAGCACCGAAAAAACTCATCTCGGACAACGGGGTACAGCTTACGAGCAATAAGTTTAAAGCGCAGCTACAGAAATAGGGAATCGTCCACCAGTTGACAGCTCCATAAACCCCGCAATATAACCCGGTCGAGAGGGAAAATAGGACAATAAAGACAATGATAGCTAAATTCTCCGGAACCGAACACACGCGATGGAACGACTGCCTACCCGAAATATCAATGGCTATCAATAGCAGCAGGTCAGAGTCAACAGGATACAGCCCGGCGTATCAACTTTACGGACGGGAAATACGACTACCTGGAAGCCTGAATAACGAATCCACACCCGGCTACGGAATAATAATGGAGACGATCGAAGCACGGTTGCAAGCAAAACGGCACATCGGAACATGGGAAAAACAGCACAAGATCAAGCCAATACGTACAATTTACGGAAAAGAGACTGGAGACCAAAAGTATGGGAACGACAACACCCATTATCAAAAGCATATATTGGGTTTGCAGGCCAAGTTAGCACCGAAATACGAGAGCCCATTCACAGTGACTGGTTTCGTGTCAACAGTTATAGCGACGATCAAACATACGGTGACAGGAAAGACACACAGAGCATACATTAACGAGCTTAAGCCGGTAGTAGAGAACGAAGTAGCCTAAAGTGTTAAGATAGATACCCTCCGAACTGATCAACCAAAGCATTTCCGATTACGGAATGGACAACAAATTAAATAATTCACTGGCAAAGTACAAGAAGAAACTGGAAAGCTTGATCCAGCAGCGGCAAGGATTCATTGCACTCGGAGCCATATCCCAAAACCACCGATCAAGATCCCCCAACAAAGAACAACAACCGAAACTTAACAGAGACCTGGGAGACCTCTCAGAGGACACCGAGGAGAATTGGGATGAGGAATGCAAAACAAAGCCACCCAGCACGTGTGTGACGACCCACGGTCACAACAAATATGTACATATGCTATTCAAACATTTACATTAAAACTAAACATAAAACTAAACATAATAGAAAACGTAGCCCTAACTAACCGTACTATTAAGGTTAAATGCCGCATTTTCACGCAAGAGTTTTGTTGCTTGAGCCATTTGAGTGTTTTGTGTGGCGTGTAAGTGTGGTTGTTTTCGGTTCCGGCTTGTTTAACTTGACTTATCTTTTCTTAAGCAGTTTCGACTTAAGATTGTTTGAAGTGTTTTTATTTTAGTTTACTATAAGGCGCCTCACATCTTCCCCACTTGAAACCCAGCATCTAAGCCATTGAAGGCATTATTATGTTCCAGCCATTGAAGGTCTCACTATATGTTAAGTTTTCAAATATAGATTTAAGCTTAAAACCTAAGTTATCCTAGTTTGAAATATAAGCGCGCGAGATCGGTCAGCTGGCCAGTCGGGTCGAATGCCAATAGTATCGATAAGTTATCGCAATCACCCGTGAACGAACGAGCTTAATGGCGCGAGCGTGCTGTAAAGCGCAAAAGCGTGTCGACTGCAACAGCGATCGGCTGAGATCGGTCTTTTTCTTTTGCGGCAGCCGAGCTGAACGGACCAACAGGAAAACAGCGGAAGGAATCAGCGGGCGGCGACATCAGACCAAGCTCCGAAGTAAGATAAGAAGCAGAGATCAGAGACAGACAATACTGAGTGCGAAGGTTAGGGAGAATAAAAGGAAGATCAATTTGTGAAATGAAACCCCCAAATGCTGGTAATAAAGTTTAGTGAACTTCGCGGAGTACTTTTTCGGCTTGGCCAGGTTGCCGTATTGCGTTTCCGAGGTTTATTTTCTCTACGCAACGCGGACACCAAAGCTACCCACGTGCTACTCCAGGTCGGACAAGTTCTCGTTTTGCGTTTCCGAGGTTTGTTTTCTCTACGCAATACGAACGCTTACCAGACAGGAGAAAAGCGCGGGAAACTATCGCCGGCCTTTTCTACTCACGTCCAGGTTAGGGACAGGCTAATAAAATGTAGTGAATTTCACGGAGGGGCTTTTCGGGTCAGTCAGGCTTCTAAATTGCGTTTCCGAGGTTTGTTTTCTCTACGCAACGTGGACCCCAAAGCTGTTCGCGTACCCATTCACGTCGGACAAGCTCCCGTATTGCGTTTCCGAGGTTTACTCTGTGCAATACGAACGCTTGCCGGACGGGAAAATTTCCGCCGATTTCCCCGCGCGCCCCCCCTTCCCATCGCTCCGCGCAGGCCCAGTCGAAATCCCCGCAAGTTAAATCTGCGGCTGTCCCGTTTTCGTGTTGCGTTTCCGAGGTTTGTTTCTCTACGCAACACGGACGACGAGGCAGGCCACGTGATCCCGATAACAAAATCCCGGCGGCAACTCCCAGTCCCGTTTTCGTCTCCTGTGTTTCTACAAACTGTAGAGGACTCTGGCCGGACTAAAGTTTATCCCAGCCTACGATAAGTCCTTACAGTTTGGCGCCCGAACAGAGACCTAGGTATCCTGTAGGAGTTCAGTCCCTCGCAGTCGTTCTTTAGTTTTGGGATCCCTTGTTTCTGTGGCGGAGGTAATTTTTCTTGAATTTTAACTAGGCTTTGGTTTGCAGGGTAGTTGGATGTGTGGGTGGTTGTGGTTTAACTTTTTCTTTCGATTATGAAATTTTTTATATGCTCAACTTCGGCATGTATTTTTACCGAGTTGTTCCAGTTAATTTTACTTCGGCTATTTAGTAGCTAAAGTAATTCAGCCTTTCTGGCTTTAAGTCTTTCAACCACACCACTGCGTTTAGCACACATCACACTCTACTCACTGCGGTTGTTGTTTTTTTTTCATCGGTCCTCCGTTGATTTTCACTTTAATTATTGCGGTGTGCCTCGGTCCTCCGTTATCATTTTTGAATCGCTGTAGTGGTCGCCATGTATTTGATTTATTTATGTTTTTCGCAAGTAGTAATTTTAATTAAAGAAAAGACCACTTTTAAGTTTAATTAATTTCGTTTTTTTATTTACTGGAGCGGCTGTAGTTGCCGCTTCCAGGTCTCAGGAGTTTCTTGTGTTTTACAAGTTTACTTAGAAGCTAAAGATCTCTAAGTCTCGTAGCTGCAGCGGAGAGACGGTTATGTATTCTTAAATATAGTTACAGTGTTACAGTGTGTACCCTTTTAGTACTCTTGGTACAGTGGGTGCTCGATATATGTGCATATTACAATAGGGCTAGGAGCCGTCCTAACCCAGAATGACCAGGGAGAGAAACGCGACACCGCATTCGCTAGCAGACGCCTCATCGCCGCTGAAGAGAAATATTCAGCCACTGAGAAGGAATGCCTGGCCATCTTATGGGCCATAAGGAAGCTTAGGTATTACCTAGAAGGGTATTGATTTGAGGTGATAACGGATAATCTCGCATTAAAGTGGCTCAACTCAATCGATAGTCCCACCGGCCGAATCGCACGCTAAGCGTTACGACTCCAACAGTATCAGTTTGACGCCACATATCGGCGCGGGAGCCAGAAAATGTCGCAATGCTTCCAGTGCCCTCCGGAGCTTAGCTCCCAAACTACAAACTAACTAAAACAAACTAAAAACTAATAACATTTTGCCCAACAGATATGGCATCGGGCGACTCCCCCGATTGGAGGCACCTGGTGAACTGCGTGGAGGAGGCCATGGGGCCGCGCCCTGGCCATTACATGGAGCCAGGTGACCACGCCGCCACACTGCAGGAAGCCACCTGACGTGGCCAAGACGCAGCCCGGACCACATAATGGAGCCGGACAAGGCCCCAGTCGTAGACGACTCCGCGGGCCATGTATGGCGGAGGCACTGACGTGTTCACGTGAACGGGGGGCGAATTCCCCGCTCCTTCGTCCCGCTCCTTCGCCTATGAGAGAGAGCGAGAGGGAGCGATGCCGAAACTTCGAGAAGCCAAGAAAACAGAACTGCGAGAAGTTTCGCAAAATGAAACTCGTAGAGTTCTTGGAAAGAGGTCGATTGGCACGGACGAAGAATTTTTGTGCGTTAAGAGTGGCCGATGCCACTCCCTTTCAAGTGACCAAGCGAGGAGTAGGAATAGCGCTCAACGAACCCAGGTGGTCGACTGACACCTTCAGGATACCCGCCCCACCTGAAGGCGACGAAAAACACCCGAAAACACACGAAAAGCACCAACTCTCCCGCGTGGTTGCGTGTGTGTGTGCGAGAGCGGGACGGGTGATTGCCAAATCAGTGAGACCGCAACGAGTGGCCAGCGAGGCAAGTCCGGCAAAAAGGCTGTGTGTGTATTTTAAAATCTCGGCAGACCTCGATGTGGTATCGCTTGGTAGAAACAGGCCAGATCAGCCATAACCCATAAAATACGATGTATACATTTAAATTAAAACCAAAATACAACGAAACGTATATATATATTTTTTCAAAGCTGAATTAAAACAGATGTACAAAAATCTAATAAAAAGCAAAGATCAACTTGAAGTTTAGAAATACACTATATTTTCTTGCCAAAAACTTGAGCCGGCCCTAAAATGTCCTCCAACGTTAATACCTAGGTTTATTTAACAAGATGTTTTGTCCGAGGTCAGGCTCAGCCGACTGCATAGCTTGGCCCGACAGCGAGTGCTGGCGTATTTCCATGTACGGCAGCCAGATGCCCTAAAATTGCAAGACATGTCCCCTAATCGATTCCCTCTCGGTCCCCTCATGGCGAGTGCCGCGAGCCAGACCCAGTACTCCATCTCGCGTCAGCCCACCCATCATCGAAGACGCTAATCCCAATCTTAATAGATTTGTCTGTAAAAAGATCCTGGCGTGACCGAGCTTCACCCCAGCCTAGGAAACTTCTTCACAATATATAAGGGATAAAAGCGACGAAAAAGATGTTGACTATCTGCAGCTTCTCTTAGTTCGACTGCTTTATCAGCACATGATTTGTTTAGAGAGTGCGAAACATTGATCTGGAGGTCACAAGCTTCTGCATACTGTTAACGCACATAACCTCAGCTCCGACGTGGACGCTTAAGCTTTTCCAAGCGCATGGCCTCTTTGAAGATCTCATAATTTTCTCTTGAAAGCTGCCCGTTCAGATAAACAGCATTCGGCGATTTCAAACTCAGCAGCTAAAGGGTTATTGGCTGCTTAAATCCTCTTCGGTACGCATCAGCCGCCCGCAGTATTGCGGCCTTATCGCGCACGTGCTCGAATTTAAATATAATAACCGGGTCCACGTTTGGATTGGGCCTTCTCGGTGATATGGGAAAGACTTTTTGGATTCTCGGTTGGGAAGTAAGTTTTAGTTTTTCACCTTCTTGGTAAAAAACTCCATGGACTCTCAGGTCAGGTAATATGCTCTCGTTCGCTTGCGTTGCCACCCGCGCCTCACTCTCACCAACCCGCCCGCCTAGGTTTTGAGCATCTAGTCTCGGCCTATAGGTGCATCATCCTCTCCTTAAGCTTCTCCACCACGGCGACCTGCTTCTCCAGTTGGTGCACCCTTTGAATGACTTCTTCGATTCTTCCACTCATCACGTTCACCTATTCTTACTATTCGCGTAAAATGCGACCCTCAGATTTTTGTATTGAGGCAGTTTGCTTAGAAAATTTCTACTCGACCAACTCAGCCAACGTAAGTAAAAATTGTGACGACCCACCGTCACAACAAATATGTAAAAATCCTATTCAAACACTTACATTAAAACTAAACATAAGAACATTCCAAATACTGGTCTTTTATTTTGAATAATTATTCAACACGCGCGCCCAAAGCCAACAACACCCGGTCACAAGAATTCGTCGTAGTTATCGATCGCCGATAATGATCGCCCAACAACCCGATTATTGAAAGCGGGATTATCGTCATCGCCCGATCTGGTCACACTAACCGGCGCCTATATAAGCGGAGACACTGCCCCAGACCAGTCACTTGCTTTCCGACGAGATTCGAGGAAACATCACAAAGGTCAAAGGTAGATAGTCTTGGTAGTGGTGGTGGATCCGTAAGAGTACGATTTTTTATGTATACGGTTTCATCATCATTTAATCTCAGTGTTTGTTTATACAAATTATTGGTAGTGATCGTTTTGGTTTATAGTCCGAATACATCGCTATACTAGGTGCATAATTTTTTTTATTTGTTTATTGAATGGTGGCGGGAACTTTTTTGAAAGCTTATGTAATACAATTTTTTCTCGGTTTTTTAAGTCTGTTTGTACTACATGTCGAATATTGTTAATGTAAACTACCTGATCTGTATTTGTTGTGTTTAATAGTCTTATGTATGCATTTTAGACTGTTGCTATGGTATTTGAAATATAAATACCATGCTGGATTTCTTGATTCGGAATTAATAAACTGTCTTCTTCTGAATTTATTTCAATTTTTCGGACGACTTGTTATAGCCGTTGTTTTGGTAATATCCGTTGTTTTGGTAATATCTGTTGTTGTGATAGTTACCTACCGCAATAAATGTTTTTGAAGTTATTGCCGCGATTTCCTCTTTGTGAGTACAAAATTGAATTAGCATTGTCCGTCATTTCAGTACTGCACTGTAAGTACTTGGTGACTGCTTCGTTCATAGTTGCAAAATTGCCTGCTTCCAATATTGCTTTAAGGCGGCCATGCTAACAATTTTTAACCATTGTGGTGATTGCTTCCTTTGTGCTGAATTTGTCCGCGTGTTCGGCCGATAGGCCTTCATCAATGTACTAAGCCTTAAGGAGCTTTCGTAGGTTGTCTATTTATGTTGTAAATTTTTCTGCTGCTTTATATTTCTGGGTTGTTTTTGCCATTTTGGCTTTAACTTTGTCTGATATTTCGCCGACTATAGTGTCTTGCAGTTTTTTGATTATGGCATCTATCGTTGGTTCGTTTTGGATTTTGGATTTAATGACTTCTACAGCCAAAACTTCGAATTTGCTATTTGTCGGGTTAACCAACTTTAAAGCTGTTAAGAATCTTTGAAGGTGTAGCCTTTGCCCGTTGAACTCCGGGATGGCATTCGTTATTTATTTTATGTATGCCCTTTAGGCAATGGTTTCATCAGCCATTGTGGTCGGTTTTTCTTC
Source organism: Drosophila gunungcola (assembly GCF_025200985.1). Taxonomy (NCBI): domain Eukaryota; kingdom Metazoa; phylum Arthropoda; class Insecta; order Diptera; family Drosophilidae; genus Drosophila; species Drosophila gunungcola. Next base: position 222,781 of record NW_026453224.1, on the reverse strand, counting down.
TACAAAGCTATCGTTTGTATCGGAGCCTGTTAAGTCCTGATCTGATAATTCAGATTAAATAAGGGCGGCGGGAATGGTGAGGTTATTTATATCTTTTTCCTCTATTTCGGGACCTGTAGAGACGGGGTCATCTGTCTCAGCCGGCTCAAGTGCTGGCGAATCTGATAATTCTAGCTCGTCTTTAGTTTCTACTGTCAATGGGGTATTTAATATAGTTGTTACAAAAATAGTTAAATTGTACCTTTGTTTTATAATTATTAAGTTCGGTCGCCATTTGATCAAGAACCTAGATACTTGAGACCAATGTGCTTTGTCTAGCCGGTCTCTCTGGTCATGTATTAGTATACGCGCTGTATTGGTAAACATATTTCAGCATGTTTATTTACAGTAATTTGCTGTACTGACCGGTTTCTTGATAATGACTTATTAGATTTGTCAAAATCACTTTTTAAGTTAATTAACTCCTTATATAACTCATTCCATTATTTAAGGGAATGAGAATTATTTCTTTAAAGAAAAAAAGATTTCTTCCAAGTATTTCATTATCATTTATGACTGATCTTACTTGTACACCTGGAATGGTACTCAATACTATTGCCTTTTTTGTATTTTAGCAATGTATTAATGCAGATAAAGCTAGATTGTACCTATTTATATATTCATATTCGAAATCTGAAATTAATAGAGGCTCTGCTCCGTTTCTAACTTTGGCTAATACTCTATTCTAAAAATTTGGTTCCTTATCATTTTTAGTTTTAAATTTTTTTTTATCATTTTTAATAATAATAATTCAAAATAAGGCAATTTTTTTTTTAATAACTTTTAGTTCTCTTTTTAGTCTGTCACTTATGCTTACCTATACATATTTGTATTTATTTTGTATTTTTTAAACATATTTTTATAGCAATTTTTCGCTGGCTTCTGATTTTGATATTCACTTATTGTGGTACATATAGGCTTTATACAAAATGAATTCGCTTAAATGAATACAATTATTGATAATAAGATGTTTGTTAAATCGTTACCTATTTATTTTTTTTTAATTTTTTTGATTACGTTAGCGGTTGAGTCAACTTTAATGTCGCTCAATTTTTACATTAATTTTTATATACTTTAAAATAAATATGCATCGCAGTGGAATATAAAAAAATTGTGCAACGCAGTGCACGGTGAAAAAAAATATGCGCTCTAGGAAGCGCTTTCGGTTCACTTTTCCTTGGCCTTACTTGAGTGGTTAGACGTTGCCGGTGCTGGCTGCACAGGCTGGACTTCTACGATGGGGCACGGGTCTGGCTACACACGTGTACTCGCAATGGGGCGAGCACATTGGTCCGTGGCAGTCGTATGAGCACTTCTTCTTAAGTGTTGGGATCCCTTGTTTCTGTGGCGGAGGTAATTTTTCTTGAATTTTAACTAGGCTTTGGTTTGCAGAGTAGTTGGATGTGTGGGTGGTTGTGGTTTGACTTTTTCTTTCGATTATTAAATTTTTTATATGCTCAACTTCGGCATGTATTTTTACCGAGTTGTTCCAGTTAATTTTACTTTGGCTATTTAGTAGCTAAAGTAATTCAGCCTTTCTGGCTTTAAGTCTTTCAACCACACCACTGCGTTTAGCACACATCACACTCTACTCACTGCGGTTGTTGTTTTTTTTTTCATCGGTCCTCCGTCCTCCGCTGATTTTCACTTTAATTATTGCGGTGTGATCCGGTCCTCCGTTGTCATCTTCGAATCGCTGTCACGGTCGCCATGTATTTGATTTATTTATGTTTTTCCCAAGTAGTAATTTTTTTTTAATTAAAGAAAAGACCACTTTTAAGTTAAATTAATTTCGTTTTTTTATTTACTGGAGCGGCTGTAGTTGCCGCTTCCAGGTCTCAGGAGTTTCTTTTGTTTTACAAGTTAACTTAGAAGCTAAAGAGCTCTAAGTCTCGTAGCTGCAGCGGAGAGACGGTTATGTATTCTGAAATATATAGCTATGCTCACTTAGGCTGGAGCGCGGTGGTATATGCACATACATGAAGTCTGCTCGTGTTACAATTACGCTGACACTTGCACTTTCTGTGTGCGGGCCAAGGCATAGCGATCGGTTCGTTTTTCGGCCACTTGTGTTTATGACTGGGACTTTTAATTATGTAAATACTGCAACAAAGTGTTACAGTGTGTACCCTTTTAGTACTCTTGGTACAGTGGGTGCTCGATATATGTGCATATTACAATAGGGCTAGGTGCCGTCCTAACCCAGAATGACCAGGGAGAGGAACGCGACACCGCATTCGCTAGCAGACGCCTCATCGCCGCTGAAGAGAAATATTCAGCCACTAAGGAAGCTTAGGTATTACCTAGAAGGGTATTGATTTGAGGTGATAACGGATAATCTCGCATTAAAGTGGCTCAACTCAATCGATAGTCCCACCGGCCGAATCGCACGGTAAGCGTTACGACTGCAACAGTATCAGTTTGACGTCACATATCGGCGCGGGAGCCAGAAAATTTCGCAATGCTTCCAGTGCCCACCGGAACTAAAAACAAATAAAAGGTGATTTTGCCCAACAGATATGGTATCGGGCGACTCCCCCGATTGGAGGCACCTGGTGAACTGCGTGGAGGAGGCCATGGGGCCGCGCCCTGGCCATTACATGGAGCATGCCGGACGAGGCCCCAGTCGTAGACGACTCCGCGGGCCATGTATGGCGGAGGGTCCCTGGTGGGACTTGACCCTAAGGGGGTCATACTCGAGGGTGAGAAGGGCAGCGTGTCGGTCACTACAGCGCCGACACCCCCTTGGTGACGATCGAGCTCTCCGATGAAGAGGCTTCGGTGGCATCCCTGCCGCCAGCCACATGCGACTATGTAGAAGAGGTGCACCCCAAGATCCCGGGCTCCACCGACCCATCCGTATCCGAGGACGAGGTGCTGGCAGGAGAAGCGAGCGGCCTGAGGTTGGGCCCGCAGCAGCAGATCCCTGCACTACCACGTCTCGGCGACAACCGCACGACCGGGCCAGGAGGCAGGAGGATACCCGAACCTTGGTGGAGGCACTGGACCCGGCACCGGATGATGAGATGCCGGCCCTCGTTCCAACCAACACCGCCGATGAGGACGAGGTGATGGAGCTAGTCCTGCCCGCCACACCTCCTCCCGTTGTTAATTACGAGGTCGAGCTTCCGCGCACGTTCGCGAGCTGGGCCTCGGAAATGGAGTGGGAGGACCGGCGTCGCGAGCGAGAAATGGAAGAAGCCGGGATGACAACGGCGCTAAAGGACGCAACCAGTATCCACCGCCCGACGAAGATTGGGTGTTGCCGCCGCGGCACTGGCGTGTTCACGTGAACGGGGGGCGAATTCCCCGCTCCTTCGTCGAGCACGTTCGCCCACAAGAGGTCACATGACGTAGAGTGGTTCGGAAGTTCCTCTTCCATGCCGGAGAGGGACGAGATCTCAATCTAGTCACGTCCCCCGAAGAAGGAGGGGAATGTGAGGAAGCGATTGACTCCATACAAATAGCCACACACTTTCCAGCCTGGCGCCCTTGCTAACATACATGATTATAAATATATATAACTACATCTAGAATAAACTATAAATATTATAATTAATTAAAAAAGGCTTAGATATAATGTAAAATGATATTATAAGTTAGGTTTAAAGCTGCAAAGCCACGATAGTTAATAAAACTTTCACCACAACCGAGACTAGCATCGCTAGCCTGGAAGGCTTACCTCACACCGACACACACATACCAGCACAGAAATCGTTAGAAATCAACCCCCGAAAAATGGCACGCGCCTATGAGAGAGAGCGAGAGGGCGCGATACCGAAACTTCGAGAAGCCAAGAAAACAGAACTGCGAGAAGTTTCGCAAAATGAAACTCGTAGAGTTCTTGGAAAGAGGTCGATTGGCACGGACGAAGAATTTTTGTGCGTTAAAAGTTGGCGATGCCACTCCCTGGCAAGTGACCAAGCGAGGAGTAGGAATAGCGCTCAACGAACCCAGGTGGTCGACTGACACCTCCAGGATACCTGAAGCACCGGTCCTGATCGAAAGCACCGGTCCTGACTTGTCATGGCTTTAGAAGAACCTTTGTACTTCAGACGGACGCCAGTAACTGCGGATTAGAAGCAGTGCTAACCCAAGAGTATGAAAATGGCGAACACGTTATTTCATACGCCAGTGGGAAACTTAAGAAAACAAAACAAAAATACTCGGCCAACGAAAAAGAGTGCCTGGCAATACACTGGGGCATCCCGAAAATGAGGTTTTACCTGGAGGGATACCACTTCGTCGACATCACTGACCACCAAGCTCTAAAGTGGCTCAACTCGATCGAGAGCCCTTCAAAACGGATTGCCAGATGGGCATTGGCAATGCAGCCATACTCATTCGAAATACGCTATCGCAAAGGAAGATTACGCGATAATAGAAGGAAAATTATATAGACATCTACCGTCATGGGCCGCAGACGAGGATACGCAACCGTGGAGGCTATGCGTGGCAAAGAATGAAAGGGAACGAGTTCTAAAAGAAAACCATAGCGAAGCAACAACAGGCCACCCACGGATTAGGAAAACGTAGCACCGGGTAATAGCATCATACTACTGGCAAGAGATGCACAGAGATATACAACAGTACGTACGACGCTCTGAAACATGCCAACGGTACAAGACCTCACAGCAGCAAGCGGCAGGGAAAATGCAGACACAGATAGCAAAAGCACTTTGGGAAACGTTCTGCATAGACTTCTTTGCTCCACTACCGATGTCTACTCACGGCATGCTTCTGTTTGTGTTTGATAAGTTCTCTAAATGGGTGGAGCCAGCAGCCGTCATAAAAAGCAACCACGGAAATCGTAATAAAAGTATTACGAGAACAGATCCTCACACGATATGGAGCACCGAAAAAACTCATCTCGGACAACGGGGTACAGCTTACGAGCAATAAGTTTAAAGCGCAGCTACAGAAATAGGGAATCGTCCACCAGTTGACAGCTCCATAAACCCCGCAATATAACCCGGTCGAGAGGGAAAATAGGACAATAAAGACAATGATAGCTCAATTCTCCGGAACCGAAAACACGCGATGGAACGACTGCCTACCCGAAATATCAATGGCTATCAATAGCAGCAAATCAGAGTCAACAGGATACAGCCCGGCGTATCAACTTTACGGACGGGAAATACGACTACCTGGAAGCCTGTATAACGAATCCACACCGGCTATGGAATAATAATGGAGACGATCGAAGCACGGTTGCAATCAAAACGGCACATCGGAACATGGGAAAAACAGCACAAGATCAAGCCAATACGTACAATTTACGGAAAAGAGACTGGAGACCAAAAGTATGGGAACGACAACACCCATTATCAAAAGCATCTATTGGGTTTGCAGCCAAGTAAGCACCGAAATACGAGAGCCCATTCACAGTGACTGGTTTCGTGTGAACAGTTATAGCGACGATCAAACATACGGTGACAGGAAAGACACACAGAGCATACATTAACGAGCTTAAGCCGGTAGTAGAGAACGAAGTAGCCTAAAGGGTATCTACCCCCCGAACTGATCAACTAAAGCATTTCCGATTACGGAATGGACAACAAATTAAATAATTCACTGGCAAAGTACAAGAAGAAACTGGAAAGCTTGAGCCAGCAGCGGCGTGGGTTCATTGCACTCGGAGCCATATCCCAAAACCACCGATCAAGATCCCCCCGACAATGAACAACAACCGAAACTTAACAGAGACCTGGGAGACCTCTCAGAGGACACCGAGGAGAATTGGGATGAGGAATGCAAAACAAAGCCACCCAGCACGTGTGTGACGACCCACGGTCACAACAAATATGTACATATGCTATTCAAACATTTACATTAAAACTAAACATAAAACTAAACATAATAAGAAACGTAGCCCTAACTAACCGTACTATTAAGGTTCAATGCCGTATTTTCACGCAAGAGTTTTGTTGCTGGAGCCATTTGAGTGTTTTGTGTGGCGTGTAAGTGTGGTTGTTTTCGGTTCCGGCTTGTTTAACTTGACTTATCTTTTCTTAAGCAGTTTCGACTTAAGATTGTTTGAAGTGTTTTTATTTTAGTTTACTATAAGGCGCCTCACATCTTCCCCACTTGAAACCCAGCATCTAAGCCATTGAAGGCATTATTATGTTCCAGCCATTGAAGGTCTCACTATATGTTAAGTTTTCAAATATAGATTTAAGCTTAAAACCTAAGTTATCCTAGTTTGAAATATAAGCGCGCGAGATCGGTCAGCTGGCCAGTCGGGTCGAATGCCAATAGTATCGACAAGTTATCGCAATCACCCGTGAACGAGCGAGCGTGCTGTTAAGGGCAAGCTTAATGGCGCGAGCGTGCTGTAAAAGCGTGTCGACTGCAACAGCGATCGGCCGAGATCGGTCTTTTTCTTTTGCGGCAGCCGAGCTGAACGGACCAACAGGAAAACAGCGGAAGGAATCAGCGGGCGGCGACATCAGACCAAGCTCCGAAGTAAGATAAGAAGCAGAGATCAGAGACAGACAATACTGAGTGCGAAGGTTAGGGAGAATAAAAGAGTGAATAAAAGGAAGATCAATTTGTGAAATGAAACCCCCAAATGCTGGTAATAAAGTTTAGTGAACTTCGCGGAGTACTTTTTCGGCTTGGCCAGGTTGCCGTATTGCGTTTCCGAGGTTTATTTTCTCTACGCAACGCGGACACCAAAGCTACCCACGTGCTACTCCAGGTCGGACAAGTTCTCGTTTTGCGTTTCCGAGGTTTGTTTTCTCTACGCAATACGAACGCTTACCAGACAGGAGAAAAGCGCGGGAAACTATCGCCGGCCTTTTCTACTCACGTCCAGGTTAGGGACAGGCTAATAAAATGTAGTGAATTTCACGGAGGGGCTTTTCGGGTCAGTCAGGCTTCTAAATTGCGTTTCCGAGGTTTGTTTTCTCTACGCAACGTGGACGCCAAAGCTGCTCGCATTCCCATTCACGTCGGACAAGCTCCCGTATTGCGTTTCCGAGGTTTACTCTGCGCAATACGACCGCTTGCCGGACGGGAAAATTTCCGCCGATTTCCCCGCGCGCCCCCCCTTCCCTTCGCTCCGCGCAGGCCCAGTCGAAATCCCCGCAAGTTAAATCTGCGGCGGTCCGTTTGTTTTCTCTACGCAACACGGACGACGAGGCAGGCCACGTGATCCCGATAACAAAATCCCGGCGGCAACTCCCAGTCCCGTTTTCGTCTCCTGTGTTTCTACAAACTGTAGAGGACTCTGGCCGGACTGAAGTTTATCCCAGTTTGGCGCCCGAACAGGGACCTAGGTATCCTGTAGGAGTTCGGTCCCTCGCAGTCGTCTGGGCACTTGTTCTTTAGTGTTGGGATCCCTTGTTTCTGTGGCGGAGGTAATTTTTCTTGAATTTTAACTAGGCTTTGGTTTGCAGGGTAGTTGGATGTGTGGGTGGTTGTGGTTTGACTTTTTCTTTCGATTATTAAATTTTTTATTTGCTCAACTTCGGCATGTATTTTTACCGAGTTGTTCCAGTTAATTTTACTTCGGCTATTTAGTAGCTAAAGTAATTCAGCCTTTCTGGCTTTAAGTCTTTCAACCCACACCACTGCGTTTAGCACACATCACACTCTACTCACTACGGTTGTTGTTTTTTTTTCATCGGTCCTCCGTCCTCCGTTGATTTTCACTTTAATTATTGCGGTGCGCCTCGGTCCTCCGTTGTCATCTTCGAATCGCTGTCACGGTCGCCATGTATTTGATTTATTTATGCTTTTCCCAAGTAGTAATTTTAATTAAAGAAAAGACCACTTTTAAGTTTAATTAATTTCGTTTTTTTATTTACTGGAGCGGCTGTAGTTGCCGCTTCCAGGTCTCAGGAGTTTCTTGTTTTTTACAAGTTTACTTAGAAGCTAAAGAGCTCTAAGTCTCGTAGCTGCAGCGGAGAGACGGTTATGTATTCTTAAATACATGCTCACATAGGCTAGAGCGCGGAGGTATATGCACATACTTCATCCGCTCGTGTTACAATTATGCTGACACTTGCACTTTCTGTGTGCGGGCCAAGGCATAGCGATCGGTTCGTTTTTCGGCCACTTGTGTTTATGACTGGGACTTATAACTATGTAAATACTGCAACAAAGTGTTTTAGTACTCTTGGTACAGTGGGTGCTCGATATATGTGCATACTACAATAGGGCTAGGAGCCGCCCTAACCCAGAATGACCAGGGAGAGAAACGCGACACCGCATTCGCTAGCAGACGCCTCATCGCCGCTGAAGAGAAATATTCAGCCACTGAGAAGGAATGCCTGGCCATCTTATGGGCCATAAGGAAGCTTAGGTATTACCTAGAAGGGTATTGATTTGAGGTGATAACGGATAATCTCGCATTAAAGTGGCTCAACTCAATCGATAGTCCCACCGGCGGAATCGCACGCTAAGCGTTACGACTGCAACAGTATCAGTTTGACGTCACATATCGGCGCGGGAGCCACAAAATGTCGCAATGCTTCCAGTGCCCACCGGAGCTTAGCTCCCAAACTATAAACTAACTAAAACAAACTAAAAACAGCGCCGACACCCCCTAGGTGACGATCGAGCTCTCCGATGAAGAGGCTTCGGTGGCAACCCTGCCGCCAGCCACATGCGACTATTTAGAAGAGATGCGCCCCAAGATCCTGGGCTCCACCGACCCATCCGTATCCGAGGACGAGGAGCTGGCAGGAGAAGCGAGCGGCCTGAGGTTGGGCCCGCAGCAGCAGATCCCTGCACTACCACGTCTCGGCGACAACCGCGCCGACCGATATGCGTGCGTAACCCCCTTTGCCCATGGCGCGACCGGGCCAGGAGACAGGAGGATACCCGAACCTGGGTGGAGGCACTGGACCCGGCATCGGATGATGAGATGCCGGCCTTCGTTCCGACCAACTCCACCGATGAGGACGAGGTGATGGAGGTAGTCCTGCCCGCCACACCTCCTCCCGTTGTTAATTACGAGGTCGAGCTTCCGCGCACGTTCGCGAGCTGGGCCTCGGAAATGGAGTGGGAGGACCGGCTTCGCGAGCGAGAAATGGAAGCGCCGGCCCTGTATCAACGGAGCCAGCGCTACCAGGGAAGCCACCAGCCAAGGATGACAACGGCGCTAAAGGACGCAACCAGTATCCACCGCCCGACGAAGATTGGGTGTTGCCGCCGCGGCACTGGCGTGTTCACGTGAACGGGGGGCGAATTCCCCGCTCCTTCGTCGAGCACGTTCGCCCACAAGAGGTCACATGACGTAGAGTGGTTCGGAAGTTCCTCTTCCACGCCGGAGAGGGACGAGATCGCAATCTCGTCACGTCCCCCGAAGAAGGAGGGGAATGTGAGGAATCGATTGACTCCACACAAATAGCCACACTCTTTCCAGCCTGGCGCCCTTGCTAACATACATGATTATAAATATATATAACTACATCTAGAATAAACTATAAATATTATAATTAATTAAAAAAGGCTTAGATATAATGTAAAATGATATTATAAGTTAGGTTTAAAGCTGCAAAGCCACGATAGTTAATAAAACTATCACCGCAACCGAGACTAGCATCGCTATCCTGGAAGGCTTACCACACACACACACATTCCAGCACAGAAATCGTTAGAAATCAACCCCCGAAAAATGGCACGCGCCTATGAGAGAGAGCGAGAGGGAGCGATACCGAAACTTCGAGAAGCCAAGAAAACAGAACAGTCGATTGGCACGGACGAAGAATTTTTGTGCGTTAAGAGTGGGCGATGCCACTCCCTGGCAAGTGACCAAGCGAGGAGTAGGAATAGCGCTCAACGAACCCAGGTGGTCGACTGACACCTGCAGGATACCCGCCCCACCTGAAGGCGACGAAAAACACCCGAAAACACACGAAAAGCACCAACTCTCCCGCGCGGTTGCGTGTGTGTGTGCGAGACCGCAACGAGTGGCCAGCGAGGCAAGTCCGGCAAAAAGGCTGTGTGTGTATTTTAAAATCTCGGCAGACCTCGATGTGGTATGTATCGATGTATACATTTAAATTAAAACCAAATACAACGAAACGTATATATATATTTTTTCAAAGCTGAATTAAAACAGATGTACAAAAATCTAATAAAAAGCAAAGATCAACTTGAAGTTTAGAAATACACTATATTTTCTTGCCAAAAACTTGAGCCGGCCCAAAAATGCCCTCCAACGTTAATACCTAGGTTTATTTAACAAGATGTTTTGTCCGAGGTCAGGCTCAGCCGACTGCATAGCTTGGCCCGACAGCGAGTGCTGGCGTATTTCCATGTACGGCAGCCAGATGCCCTAGAATTGCAAGACATGTCCCCTAATCGATTCCCTCTCGGTCCCCTCATGGCAGTGCCGCGAGCCAGACCCAGTACTCCATCTCGCGTCAGCCCACCACTCATCGAAGACGCTAATCCCAATCTATATAGATTTGTCTGTAAAAAGATCCTGGCGTGACCCAGCTTCACCCCAGCCTAGGAAACTACTTCACAATATATAAGAGTTAAAAGCGACGAAAAAGATGTTGACTATCTGCAGCTTCTCTTAGTTCGACGCTTTATCAGCACATGATTTGTTTAGAGAGTGCGAAACATTGATCTGGAGGTCACAAGCTTCTGCATACTCTTAACGCACATAACCTCAGCTCCGACGTGGACGCTTTAGCTTTTCCAAGCGCATGGCCTCTTTGAAGATCTCATAATTTTCTCTTGAAAGCTGCCCGTTCAGATAAACAGCATTCGGCGATTTCAAACTCAGCAGCTAAAGGGTTAGTGGCTGCTTAAATCCTCTTCGGTACGCATCAGCCGCCCGCAGTATTGCGGCCTTATCGCGCACGTGCTCGAATTTAATTATAATAACCGGGTCCACGTTTGGATTGGGCCTTCTCGGTGATATTGGAAAGACTTCTCGGATTCTCGGTTGGGAAGTAAGTTTTAGATTTTCACATTCTTGGTAAAAAACTCCATGGACTCTCAGGTCAGGTAATATGCTCTCGTTCGCTTGCGTTGCCACCCGCGCCTCACTCTCACCAACCCGCCCGCCTAGGTTTTGAGCATCTAGTCTCGGCCTATAGGTGCATCATCCTCTCCTTAAGCTTCTCCACCACGGCGACCTGCTTCTCCAGTTGGTGCACCCTTTGAATGACTTCTTCGATTCTTCCACTCATCACGTTCACCTATTCTTACTATTCGCGTAAAATGCGACCCTCAGATTTTTGTATTGAGGCAGTTTGCTTAGAAAATTTCTGCTCGACCAACTCAGCCAACGTAAGTAAAAATTGTGACGACCCACAGTCACAACAAATATGTAAAAATCCTATTCAAACACTTACATTAAAACTAATCATAAGAACATTCCTAATACTGGTCTTTTATTTTGAATAATTATTCAACACGCGCGCCCAAAGCCAACAACACCCGGTCACAAGAATTCGTCGGAGTTATCGATCGCCGATAATGATCGCCCAACAACCCGATTATTGAAAGCGGGATTATCGTCATCGCCCGATCTGGTCACACTAACCGGCGCCTATATAAGCGGAGACACTGCCCCAGACCAGTCACTTGCTTTCCGACGAGATTCGAGGAAACATCACAAAGGTCAAAGGTAGATAGTCTTGGTAGTGGTGGTGGATCCGTAAGAGTACGATTTTTTATGTATACGGTTTCATCATCATTTAATCTCAGTGTTTGTTTATACAAATTATTGGTAGTGATCGTTTTGGTTTATAGTCCGAATACATCGCTATACTAGGTGCATAATTTTTTTTATTTGTTTATTGAATGGTGGCGGGAAGTTATTTGAAAGCTTATGTAATACAATCTTTTCTCGGTTTTTTAAGTCTGTTTGTACTACATGTCGAATATTGTTAATGTAAACTACCTGATCTGTATTTGTTGTGTTTAATAGTCTTATGTATGTGTCGGAACATCGAGTTCCTCAATGAATTCTGCGGCGTTGCGAGCCGTGCGCTTTCTCGGCAGTGACATTTCGTAACCTTTCGTAACCGCACCTCGATCGAGACTGTCCGATCTATCCATCAGAACTCCCTTTTATACAGCTCAAATTGGTCAACATCCTCTTGTTCACATACTTTGCCAAATACCATATGGCCGTCTCTTTTACTCGTACCATGTCACACCGAGACTGCACATAACAGAAATCCGTTAGGCTCAACGCAACACTTACACACAGAAACTCATATAAAGAAAGGAATGCGAAGGGAGGAATAAAAAGCAACGAGTGGCATTCATAACAAATTCTAAGTAAAAGTGTATTTCCAAGTAAGTCAGCATTTCATGTTAATTCTTATTTTAAAAGCATAATACCACGAAAACAAAACTAAAGATCCGACACGGCCATCCTGATATTCACACGTCCTCGTGTGTTACAAACTTTAAAGAAAATACTAAGAGTAATTAGAAGGTACCGCTCAATAGGAAACGATCATCAAAATAGTAAAACGTAATAATACGTCGCTCGTTGTTACTTTTTCCAATAGTTACTAGTTAATTAGATTATTCGTTTGCGAAGAGCCTTTACTAGAAATCGATTCCCAAAAATTTTAATACCATCTACAACAAACACACCACTTAGGTTTCCACCACTAATTAGGCGCCTCACCAAAGCCAGGTGAATACATGACCATGTACCTACGGCAACCTAGTGGCTAGAGTTGATCTTAGTGTATGATTGTATAGAATTTCGCATTGAAGTCCAACAATGCCACTTCTTAGTAAGTAACTCTCTGGGAATCTCTTCAATAGGCATTTTTCTTAAAGCTTCGTTCGCGTATTTATACGTTCGTTTATTAGTTAGTGATTTTAGAACACAGCGGTCACCTTCAAGTAACTCTGACATTAAAATTGGGCCTTTAAACCTACTATCTAATTTGGTCTGATGCCTCTCTTCGTTTTTAAGCAAAATATAATCACCAATTCTAAAACTTTTAACTTTACATTTGTTTTTATCAAATCTTTTCTTTTCATATTTACCATTATTCTCCATATTTACTTTTCTACTTTTTTTTTCTAACAGTGCTTAAATCTACTTTGTTATTTTCTTCACAGAGGGGCAAAATATTAAAAAGTCCCGCTTCAATTCCAATTAATAGTTCTAGAGGGCTTGCTATCGTAATTTGATTTACAGTGGCCAAATCTTCTCAAAGTTCTTAATTTTGAATTCCTTAAATAATGGATAAAGTTTCTTCATCTCGTTGCTGCTCAACAAGCAACCAATTGTCCGATATTTCGGCCATCGAAACGCATTTGTTTTCAGGACTAGGATACGATTTAGTAGTTACCTTTGGTGGCAACGGATTAAAACATCTACGCGGCCAGTTTTGCACCAGGTACATATTTTATATCAAAATCAAATATCTGCATATAGGCCCACCAACGTTGTACTCTTAGTGTAAGGCTTATTTTATTTCGCGTAGCTTGCAGAGAATCACAATCCGTAAATACATCAAAATGTCGGCCGTGTAAATAGTGTCGAAAATGTTTCATAGTGTTAAACACGGCCAGTTTTTCTAACTCGTAAGAGTGGTAACGTGATTCAGTTGCGGATGTTTGTTTACTGAAATATTCAATTACCCTATGTTTATTGTCGATTTTATGGAGTAATATTGCACCGTAGCGTCAGTGTGAAGTTCGAGGTTATATTGGGGGTCAAAAAATTAAAAGCACCGGCTTATCAGTTAAAATTTCAATAATTTTTTTCGCACTTCCCCATGGTCGCTTTTCTTTTCAAATACTTTATTGTTACAGGTAAGGGCGTACAACGGCTTAATTATTTCAGAAAATTTTGGGACGAATTATCGAAAGTATGACGCCAAACCGATAAACTGCCTTACTTGTGCAACTGACTGCGGAGGGGGTAGATTGACCAAAGCATGTACCTTTCGCGGATTTGATTTGAAACCTAAATAATCCACGCTTGTTTTTTAAAAAGGAACATTTCGCGATATTAAATGAAAAACCAGCTTGTGATAATAGGCTCAGAACAGTTCTTAATCTTTCAAATGCTTCTTCTTGAGTACTAGAGGTTATTAAGATGTCGTCCATATAAACTATGTCGTATGAATATGCCAGCTCACCTAACGCCTTAATTACCGCCCTTTGAAACACAGGTACCGCATTCTTAAGTCCGAAAGGCATTGTTAAGAACTTAAATTGACCCTCTGGTGTAACGAATGCTGTACGTTCAACTGAGTTTGGATTAATCGGAATCTGGTGATAACCGCATGCCATATCCAAACATGTAAAATACTTTACCCCACCTAATCTAGCAATCTGATCATTTATAAGAGGCAAGGGAAACTTTTCTGCCACCGTGTTCGAATTTAACCTGCGGTAGTCTAAACAGAGTCGGTCAGATCCGTCTTTCTTTTTTACCAGAACCATCGGACTAGCAAATGGAGAAGAGCTAGGAAGGATGATATTAGCTTGTAGTAATTCATTTATTCTTTTTCTCACTATTTTTTTTTCCTTGATACTGAGTCTGTATGGCCGCCTTTGGACGGTCTTATTTGGATTAATTAATCGAATATGAAATTCTGTGGTAGCACTCTACTTTTAGGGAATCCATCTATAAATGCGTCCGAGAATTCATTCAAAATGCACAACAAGCTTGATTTATTTACACCATCCAAACCAGTATTGATATTTGAAAAATTTCAACCTTTAATCAAAGCAGCAGAACAGGTATTTATAGATACAGTTTTAAACAGTTTAAATTTATCGATCGTTATTGATACGCCAAAGCCCTGACTTAGAATTTCGCGGACAATTATACTACTATAATTAATATAACTATCTTGAACAACATACAGAATAATTTCAAGCGTGTACTCGCTGATCGTGACATTAGATAATATTTGTAACGTACTAGTTACCGTATTATTTCATATCCCTCTTCAGCTAACAACATTATTGGTTCGTGTGCCGGAAAGCTGTTGGGATACCAATTCTTTTACGAGGGAGCACTCTGCTCGAGAATCAAAGCAAAATGGATACGACTCACCGGATGATGTCAAAGTGCTTATTGGTCCTGATAAGTTACACAAGTTAATACGCTTTTCTTCTGATTTGCCCATGGATTTGTGATGATAGACGTCCAAGGCAAGCCGATTCAATATGTCCTAGATTGTTTTCACTTCTTTGTGGTTCTGCATTTTTCACTGCTCTTATCACTTCTATCATGCTTCGGTGTTGCATTTCTAGAAGTGCACAAACGCGATCATTGGACTGAATTTGGGGTGTAGGCAATCCCACTTCTGATGTCGGAACATCGAGTTCCTCAATGAATTCTGCGGCGTTGCGAGCCGTGCGCTTTCTCGGCTGTGACATTTCGTAACCTTTCGTAACCGCACCTCGATCGAGACTGTCCGATCTATCCATCAGAACTCCCTTTTATACAGCTCAAATTGGTCAACATCCTCTTGTTCACATACTTTGCCAAATACCATATGGCCGTCTCTTTTACTCGTACCATGTCACACCGAGACTGCACATAACAGAAATCCGTTAGGCTCAACGCAACACTTACACACAGAAACTCATATAAAGAAAGGAATGCGAAGGGAGGAATAAAAAGCAACGAGTGGCATTCATAACAAATTCTAAGTAAAAGTGTATTTCCAAGTAAGTCAGCATTTCATGTTAATTCTTATTTTAAAAGCATAATACCATGAAAACAAAACTAAAGATCCGACATATGCATTTTGGACTGTTGCTATGGTATTTGAAATATAAATACCATGCTGGATTTCTTGATTCGGAATTAATAAACTGTCTTCTTCTGAATTTATTTCAATTTTTTGGACGACTTGTTATAGCCGTTGTTTTGGTAATATCCGTTGTTTTGGTAATATCTGTTGTTGTGATAGTTACCTACCGCAATAAATGTTTTTGAAGTTATTGCCGCGATTTCCTCCTTGGGAGTACAAAATTGAATTAGCATTGTCCGTCATTTCAGTACTGCACTGTAAGTACTTGGTGACTGCTTCGTTCATAGTTGCAAAATTGCCTGCTTCCAAAATTGCTTTAAGGCGGCCATGCTAACAATTTTTAACCATTGTAATGATTGTTTCCTTTGTGCCGAATTTGTCAGCGTGTTCGGCCGATAGGCCTTCATCAATGTACTAAGCTTCAAGGAGCTTTCGTAGGTTGTCTATTTATGTTGTAAATTTTTCTGCTGCTTTATATTTCTGGGTTGTTTTTGCCATTTTGGCTTTAACTTTGTCTGATATTTCGCCGACTATAGTGTCTTGCAGTTTTTTGATTATGGCATCTATCGTTGGTTCGTTTTGGATTTTGGATTTAATGACTTCTACAGCCAAAACTTCGAATTTGCTATTTGTCGGGTTAACCAACTTTAAAGCTGTTAAGAATCTTTGAAGGTGTAGCCTTTGCCCGTTGAACTCCGGGATGGCATTCGATATTTATTTTATGTATGCCCTTTAGGCAATGGTTTCATCAGCCATTGTGGTCGGTTTTTCTTCTACAAGGCTATCGTTTGTATCGGAGCCTGTTAAGTCCTGATCTGATAATTCAGATTATTTATATCTTTTTCCTCTATTTCGGGACCTGTAGAGACGGGGTCATCTGTCTTAGCCGGCTCAAGTGCTGGCGAATCTGATAATTCTAGCTCGTCTTTAGTTTCTACTGTCAATGGGGTATTTAATATAGTTGTTACAGAAATAGTTAA
This sequence comes from Drosophila gunungcola, assembly GCF_025200985.1. Lineage (NCBI taxonomy): Eukaryota > Metazoa > Arthropoda > Insecta > Diptera > Drosophilidae > Drosophila > Drosophila gunungcola. The sequence goes on along the minus strand of NW_026453224.1, from coordinate 206,043 downwards.
ATTTTACCTTTGTTTTATAATTATTAAGTTCGATCGCCATTTGATCAAGAACCTAGATACTTGAGACCAATGTGCTTTGTCTAGCCGGTCTCTCTGGTCATGTATTAGTATACGCGCTGTATTGGTAAACATATTTCAGCATGTTTATTTACAGTAATTTGCTGTACTGACCGGTTTCTTGATAATGACTTATAAGATTTGTCAAAATCACTTTTTAAGTTATTTAACTCCTTATATAACTCATTCCATTCCATTATTTAAGGGAATGAGATTTATTTCTTTAAAGAAAAAAAGATTTCTTCCAAGTATTTCATTATCATTTATGACTGATCTTATTTGTACACCTGGAATGGTACTCAATACTATTGCCTTTTTTGTATTTTAGCAATGTATTAATGGAGAAAAAGCTAGATTGTACCTATTTATATATTCATTTTCGAAATCTGAAATTAATATAAGTTCTGCTCCGTTTCTAACTATGGCTAATACTCTATTCTAAAAATTTGGTTCCTTATCATTTTTAGTTTTAAATTTTTTTTATATCATTTTTAATAATAATAATTCAAAATAAGGCAATTTTTTTTTTAATAACTTTTAGTTCTCTTTTTAGTCTGTCACTTATGCTTACCTATACATATTTGTATTTATTTTGTATTTTTTAAACATATTTTTATAACCATTTTTCGCTGGCTTCTGATTACAGCCCTTTTTGATATTCACTTATTGTGGTTCATATAGGCTTTATGCAAAATGAATTCGCTTAAATGAATACAATTATTGATAATAAGATGTTTGTTAAATCGTTACCTATTTATTTTTTTTTAATTTTTTTGATTACGTTAGCGGTTGAGTCAACTTTAATGTCGCTCAATTTTTACATTAATTTTTATATACTTTAAAATAAATATGCATCGCAGAGGAATATAAAAAAATTGTGCAACGCAGTGCACGGTGAAAAAAAATATGCGCTCTAGGAAGCGCTGTCGGTTCACTTTTCCTTGGCCTTACTTGAGTGGTTAGACGTTGCGGGTGCTGGCTGCACAGGCTGGACTTCTACGATGGGGCACGGGTCTGGCTACACACGTGTACTCGCAATGGGGCGAGCACATTGGTCCCTGGCAGTCGTCTGAGCACTTCTTCTTTAGTGTTGGGATCCCCTGTTTCTGTGGCTGAGGTAATTTTTCTTGAATTTTAACTAGGCTTTGGTTTGCAGAGTAGTTGGATGTGTGGGCGGTTGTGGTTTGACTTTTTCTTTCGATTATTAAATTTTTTATATGCTCAACTTCGGCATGTATTTTTACCGAGTTGTTCCAGTTAATTTTACTTCGGCTATTTAGTAGCTAAAGTAATTCAGCCTTTCTGGCTTTAAGTCTTTCAACCACACCACTGCGTTTAGCACACATCACACTCTACTCACTACGGTTGTTGTTTTTTTTTCATCGGTCCTCCGTCCTCCGTTGATTTTCACTTTAATTATTGCGGTGTGCCTCGGTCCTCCGTTGTCATCTTCGAATCGCTGTCCCGGTCGCCATGTATTTGATTTATTTATGTTTTTCCCAAGTAGTAATTTTAATTAAAGAAAAGACCACTTTTAAGTTTAATTAATTTCGTTTTTTTATTTACTGGAGCGGCTGTAGTTTGCCGCTTCCAGGTCTCAGGAGTTTCTTGTGTTTTACAAGTTTACTTAGAAGCTAAAGAGCTCTAAGTCTCGTAGCTGCAGCGGAGAGACGGTTATGTATTCTTAAATTTATAGCTAAGCTCACATAGGCTAGAGCGCGGAGGTTTATGCACATACATGAAGTCCGCTCGTGTTACAATTATGCTGACACTTGCACTTTCTGTGTGCGGGCCAAGGCATAGCGATCGGTTCGTTTTTCGGCCACTTGTGTTTATGACTGGGACTTTTAACTATGTAAATACTGCAACAAAGTGCTACAGTGTGTACCCTTTTAGTACTCTTGGTACAGTGGGTGCTCGATATATGTGCATACTACAATAGGGCTAGGAGCCGTCCTAACCCAGAATGACCAGGGAGAGGAACGCGACACCGCATTCGCTAGCAGACGCCTCATCGCCCATGAAGAGAAATATTCAGCCACTGAGAAGGAATGCCTGGCCATCTTATAAGCCATAAGGAAGCTTGGGTTTTACCTAGAAGGGTATTGATTTGAGGTGATAACGGATAATCTCGCATTAAAGTGGCTCAACTCAATCGATAGTCCCTCCGGCCGAATCGCACTCTAAGCGTTACGACTGCAACAGTATCAGTTTGACGTCACATATCGGCGCGGGAGCCACCGGAGCTTAGCTCCCAAACTACAAACTAACTAAAACAAACTAAAAACTAATAACATTTTGCCCAACAGTTATGGCATCGGGCGACTCCCCCGATTGGAGGCACCTGGTGAACTGCGTGAGCCAGGTGACCACGCCGCCACACTGCAGGAAGCCACCTGACGTGGCCAAGACGCAGCCAGCCCGGACCACAGCATGGAGCCGGACGAGGCCCCAGTCGTAGACGACTCCGCGGGCCATGTATGGCGGAGGGTCCGTGGAGGGACTTGACCCTAATGGGGTCATACTCGAGGATGAGAAGGGCAGCGTGTCGGTCACTACAGCGCCGACACCACCTAGGTGACGATCGAGCTCTCCGATGAAGAGGCTTCGGTGGCATCCCTGCCGCCAGCCACATGCGACTATGTAGAAGAGGTGCACCCCAAGATCCCGGGCTCCACCGACCCATCCGTATCCGAGGACGAGGAGCTGGCAGGAGAAGCGAGCGGCCTGAGGTTGGGCCCGCAGCAGCAGATCCCTGCACTACCACGTCTCGGCGACAACCGCGCCGACCGATATGGGTGCGTAACCCCCTTTGGCCATGGCGCGACCGGGCCAGGAGACAGGAGGATACCCGAACCTGGGTGGAGGCACTGAACCCGGCACCGGATGATGAGATGCCGGCCTTCGTTCCGACCAACACCACCGATGAGGACGAGGTGATGGAGGTAGTCCTGCCCGCCACACCTCCTCCCGTTGTTAATTACGAGGTCGAGCTTACGCGCACGTTCGCGAGCTGGGCCTCGGAAATGGAGTGGGAAGACCGGCTTCGCGAGCGAGAAATGGAAGCAGCCGGCCCTGTATCAACGGCGCTAAAGGACGCAACCAGTATCCACCGCCCGACGAAGATTGGGTGTTGCCGCGTGTTCACGTGAACAGGGGGCGAATTCCCCGCTCCTTCGTCGAGCACGTTCGCCCACAATAGGTCACATGACGTAGAGTGACTCCACACAAATAGCCACACACTTTCCAGCCTGGCGCATGATTATAAATATATATAACTACATCTAGAATAAACTATAAATATTATAATTAATTAAAAAAGGCTTAGATATAATGTAAAATGATATTATAAGTTAGGTTTAAAGCTGCAAAGCCACGATAGTTAATAAAACTATCACCACAACCGAGACTAGCATCGCTAGCCTGGAAGGCGTACCTCACACCGACACACACATACCAGCACAGAAATCGTTAGAAATCAACCCCCGAAAAATGGCACGCGCCTATGAGAGAGAGCGAGAGGGAGCGATGCTGAAACTTCGAGAAGCCAAGAAAACAGAACTGCGAGAAGTTTCGCAAAATGAAACTCGTAGAGTTCTTGGAAAGAGGTTTGGCACGGACGAAGAATTTGTGTGCGTTAAGAGTGGGCGATGCCACTCCCTGGCAAGTGACCAAGCGAGGAGTAGGAATAGCGCTCAACGAACCCAGGTGGTCGACTGACACCTGCAGGATACCCACCCCACCTGAAGGCGACGGAAAACACACGAAAAGCACCAACTCTCCCGCGTGGTTGCGTGTGTGTGTGCGAGAGCGGGACGGGTGATTGCCAAATCAGTGAGACCGCAACGAGTGGCCAGCGAGGCAAGTCCGACAAAAAGGCTGTGTGTGTATTTTAAAATCTCGGCAGACCTCGATGCGGTATCGCTTGGTAGAAACAGACCAGATCAGCCATAACCCATAAAATACGATGTATACATTTAAATTAAAACCAAAATACAACGAAACGTATATATATATTTTGTCAAAGCTGAATTAAAACAGATGTACAAAAATCTAATAAAAAGCAATAATCAACTTGAAGTTTAGAAATACACCATATTTTCTTGCCAAAAACTTGAGCCGGCCCAAATATGCCCTTCAACGTTAATACCTAGGTTTATTTAACAAGATGTTTTTTCCGAGGTCAGGCTCAGCCGACCGCATAGCTTGGCCCGACAGCGAGTGCTGGCATATTTCCATGTACGGCAGCCACATGCCCTAGAATTGCAAGACGTGTCCCCTAATCGATTCCCTCTCGGTCCCCTCATGGCAGTGCCGCGAGCCAGACCCAGTACTCCATCTCGCGTCAGCCCACCGCTCATCGAAGACGCTAATCCCAATCTATATAGATTTGTCTGTAAAAAGATCCTGGCGTGACCGAGCTTTACCCCAGCCTAGGAAACTACTTCACAATATATAAGAGTTAAAAGCGACGAAAAAGATGTTGACTATCTGCAGCTTCTCTTAGTTCGACGCTTTATCAGCACATGATTTGTTTAGAGAGTGCGAAACATTGATCTGGAGGTCACAAGCTTCTGCATACTCTTAACGCACATAACCTCAGCTCCGACTTGGACGCTTAAGCTTTTCCAAGCGCATGGCCTCTTTGAAGATCTCATAATTGAGCTCTTGAGAGCTGGCCGTTCAGATAAACAGCATTCGGCGATTTAAACTCAGCAGCTAAAGGGTTAGTGGCTGCTTAAATCCTCTTCGGTACGCATCAGCCGCCCGCAGTATTGCGGCCTTATCGCGCACGTGCTCGAATTTAATTATAATAACCGGGTCCACGTTTGGATTGGGCCTTCTCGGTGATATGGGAAAGACTTCTCGGATTCTCGGTTGGGAAGTAAGTTTTAGATTTTCACCTTCTTGGTAAAAAACTCCATGGACTCTCAGGTCAGGTAATATGCTCTCGTTCGCTTGCGTTGCCACCCGCGCCTCACTCTCACCAACCCGCCCGCCTAGGTTTTGAGCATCTAGTCTCGGCCTATAGGTGCATCATCCTCCACTTCGGCGACCTGCTTCTCCAGTTGGTGCACCCTTTGAATGACTTCTTCGATTCTTCCACTCATAACGTTCACCTATTCTTACTATTCGCGTAAAATGCGACCCTCAGATTTTTGTATTGAGGCAGTTTGCTTAGAAAATTTCTGCTCGACCAACTCAGCCAACGTAAGTAAAGGTTGTGACGACCCACCGTCACAACAAATATGTACAAATCCTATTCAAACACTTACATTAAAACTAAACATTAGAAAATTCCAAATACTGGTCTTTTCTTTTGAATAATTATTCAACACGCGCGCCCAAAGCCAACAACACCCGGTCACAAGAATTCGTCGGAGTTATCGATCGCCGATAATGATCGCCCAATAACCCGATTACTCAAAGCGGGATTATCGTCATCGCCCGATCTGGTCACACTAACCGGCGCCTATATAAGCGGAGACACAGCTCCAGACCAGTCACTTGCTTTCCGACGAGATTCGAGGAATATCCGGGTAAGTGTTCTGGTAAATAGTCTTGGTAGTGGTGGTGGATCCGTAAGAGTACGATTTTAAGACGACTCTACGACCTGGTGATCACCGACGTCCGGCGTGGTTTGCGAAATGCCCTACACTCCCACGTCCCACTAGAAAAATCAAGTAGATCGTTCTTCCCAACGAACCCGACGTACTCGACAACGAAGCAGGCGACACTCGGCCCTTCCGCAGCGCCGACACCAAGCAGTGCGCAACCGGCCCTTCCGCACCACCAGCACCAAGCAGTACATCTCTCGGATATCTAGCAGTACAAGATTTGGCACTTCCGTAGCGCCAATCCCGTACATAAAGCAGTGCAATATGCGGCAAACAGTGGTATACTCGACCCTTCCTCAGCGTAGCCATCACTCAGCAATCAGTCCGACTCTCGGCCCTTCAGCAGCGTCGGCGTCAACCCAGCAAGCAGTACCACAAGTCCTCCCATAGCTCCGATATAATTATATTTAGAAACGTAGCCCTATGTAGTATGCTCATATATAGGGTACACACTGTACCGCTTATATCACTGTAACATTGTAGCATTTGTTTATGTCCGAATATTCCCAGCACTTCAAGTGCAAAGCAATTCGACCCACACAACAATGTTATGCACATCCTAAATGCTGAGTCGGCATGTCTGCATGCGCGGCCGACCATTCGGTTACCATGTGAGCATAACACTCTCTCTCTCATGCGCGGCCGCTGCTTGCGCCGCCTAAATACACTTACGTATACATTAACATATATATTGAGATACATAAGCGTTGGCCGCGGCGCTGCTCGTGCAGCTATATGAATTGTAAGCCAAGCCAACATTAGTTTTAAGTGAGCATTCTAAAAATGAGTCCCGATCTAAACGGACGAAATAATAAAGCCCAATATATATTATAACATTACAGTGCACTCTTTTCTTGTGTTTATAAAATAAAGTCTAACATACATACAACCAACGTTACATGGCGACCGTGACATGTGCGCGAGTAGGAAGTGAGACTGTTTAATTTTTGTCTCTGCGCGCTGTGTAGTTTTCGTTATTTTGGCCCCAAAATGCGTAAATCGGCGAGTTTGGCTAATTAGGGCCAGTGCTTAACAAGTGTGGCCGTCCAATGTGGACGATGCAAGCCGATCCCTAATCCTCGGCTGTCCGATATTCTCCAGAGCCGCCCTCGAAAATCGTCAATCGAAATCTCCAGACAAAATGAATAAAAAAAAAACAAAAAAAAAAAAAAAAACAAACGGAAAATAGCCTGTGCGATGACCAGCACCGGCGCCGCCTGAGCCCAAAAGGCCCGGACTACAAAAACAATAAAAAAAAAAACAAACAACAAAATCAACAAAAAAAAAAAAGGAAAGGAAAAAATTGACCAGGACATGTGTGGAAGGAATGGCAAATCCTTCTGCACCAACGATGGAAACTGAAGTGTGGTAGGCAGACCGCCGGCTACACCAACGAAGGAAGCATATGAGTGCGGAAGGCAGTCCGTCCTCTGCACCGTCGTGGGAGGCACCTGCTCCTGCTGAGCAAAGGGACGCACCAACATTACAAGAGGCCCTCGAATTGTGTCCCAACGATGGACCTCGCCCCCTCACAATAGCTGAGTACAGGGCACGACAGGAGTCCAGCAAACCCATCCACAAAGAAAAAGGAGTGGAAAAAGGGTAAAACTCCTGCAACAGAGACGATTATTGAAGGACTACAGGAAAATAGCAACAACCCCACAGGAGAAGGAAACACATGAACAAAATATCAAAGAACTGGACAGAATACTTTGTAAACGAGCAAAGAACCGCAACAAGGGCTGCATTTATGCCAATGCCTAAGTTGTCTTTAATTATAAACTTCTAAACCCGAGCCGATGCGCGAAAGCGCTGCTCGAAAAACACTAACCACTGTTAGGCTATATACTAACAACATATAACTGATATTGGTTTATATAGAGCAAAATATTGTAAATCAGTTATATGAATATTAACACAAAATTTTTTTTCTTCCAATTTTCAATATTAATAAAATGAAATTTATGCGATTATGCCACAAGACAATAATTTAATCAATCAGATTTGAATAACTAAATTCCTACATTTTTGTTTGATGACGCTATTTTTCGGCGTGCTCCTCAGACTTTAAAAGCTAGACAGAAATATTTACGTATATCCACATAAAATCTCTTCATATGAATGAATAACAATAGAATAGATAAATTCTCTGATGAATATCATATTAATTATAATAATACCGATATAGTAGAAGTGCATCTACCGAAAATGGGAATCGTAGACGTTAAGTCAGTGGACTCCACTGCTAACGTTATTAATAAAGTAGAACAAAACAATATTGACCTATATTGGGTACATGTACTCTTAATAATAATCATTGTCATCTTGAGTGCAAATTTTATTACCAAAATATACAAATTGCACAATAAATGTTTAAAGAAGAAGTATTTAAGTAGAGCACACAATCTAGATAAGATATAAAAAAAAAATAAAATATTCTATTTCAAAAGATTAGAGTGTTCAATTTAATACCCCCCTATAAAAAAAATTTTTTTTTAATTATTTTTGTTTAAATTATGGCATTTAACACGATAGAATTGGATAGCTGTCTTGAGGAAATAACTACTAAAGATCCAGAATTTAGAATGCGTGCATTAAATATTCTCCATTGCCATAAAAACTTCATTACAATCACTGAATTCGAATATTTAAAGGGAAAAGACAATTACGTAGCTGATGCGTTATCAAGAATAACCATCAAAGAACTACAAAATATAACCGGAAATATACATAAAGTCACTACAAGAAATCAAAGTAGACAGAAATCCTGCGCAGGAGAAAAAGAAATAGACTTGCCTAGGCAATCTATAGAAAAAGCTTCAAAGCCCAACGTATACGGAGTCATAAACAATGACGAAGTACGTAAAGTAGTGACCTTGCACGTAAAAAATATGCTATGTTTATTTAAACATGAAAAAAAAGTTACTGCAAGATATGATGTTAGCGATTTATATACCAATGGAGTCCTTGACTTAGGTCAGTTTTTCCAAAGGCTTGAGAAGCAAGCCGGTATACATCAAATCAGCCAACTCAAAGTGGCACCGTGGGAAAATATCTTTGAATACGTTTCAATAGATAATTTCAAGGAAATGGGCAATAAAACATTAAAATCATTGAGAGTAGCGCTACTCAACCCGGTGACCCTAATAAATTCTGAAAAAGAAAAAGAAGCAATTATGTCTACATACCATGATGAACCAATTCAAGGAGGTCATACTGGCATTTCTAAAACCTTGGCCAAGGTCAAAAGACAATACTTTTGGAAAGGAATGACTCGATATATTACAGAGTACGTACGAAAATGTCTAAAATGTCAAAAAGCGAAAATAATCACGCATACGAAGACCCCATTAACAATTACGGAAACACCACAAACAGCTTTTGACAGGGTAATCGTGGACACGATCGGTCCACTACCTAAGTCTGAACAAGGGAATGAATACGCAGTTACTTTAATCTGCGATTTAACAAAATACCTTGTAGCAATACCAATTCAAAATAAAAGTGCAAAAACAATAGCAAAAGCTATATTCGAAGATTTTATTCTGAAGTACGGTCCAATGAAGACGTTCATTACGGACATGGGAACGGAATATAAAAATTCAATCATTGAAGATTTATGTAAAAATTTAAATATCAAAAACATAAATTCTACTGCACACCATCACCAGACTGTCGGAACAGTGGAGCGAAGCCACAGAACACTTAACGAGTTCATACGCTCATACATCTCAGTTGATAAAACAGATTGGGATGTATGGCTACAATACTTCGTATACTGCTTTTACACAACACCCTCTATGGCACATAATTATTGTCCATATGAACTAGTTTTTGGGAAAACTCCAAACTTATCAAAACATTTCAATAGCATAGATAGAATGATAATGGTTCTATTATATAATATAGAAGATTATGCTAAGGAATCTAAATTTAGATTAGAACAGGCATATAAAAGAGCCAGAATAATGATAGAAACTAATAAACAAAAACAAAAAGATAGATACGACAAAAATAGTTTAGACTTTGAATTAAAAATAGGAGACCAGGTTTTATTAAAAAATGAAACTGGCCATAAGCTAGACTTTAAATATTCAGGACCATATATAGTAAAGAAGATAGAATCCAATAATAATATTACTATTTTAAATGCAAAAAATAAAACACAGACAGTTCATAAAAATAGATTAAAAATTTTTATAGAATAGATTTTGTAGGATGGCCATTCATAAGAAAAAAAAAAAGAAATAAAATAACATAAAAATTTTCTCTTCAAAAAAAAAAAAAACAAAAAAAATTTTTATTACTTTACTATAATAAAAATATAGGAATACAAATACACAATACATTTTATAATAAATAATAAAAAATAGTCGCATAAATTTTCAAAGTTTCAACTTCACTAAGTTTTCCAATATTTACTATATTAAACAAAAAAAAAAAATAATAATAATAACAAAAAAAAGGTTTACTAATTTGCTAATTTTTATAAACATACATATATATATATATACCTAACACAATAATTAACAAAATAACTCCATAGATTACGTTATTTTTCAAAAGGAGGGAGATGTAGTATGCTCATATATAGGGTACACACTGTACCGCTTATATCACTATAACATTGTAGCATTTGTTTATGTCCGAATATTCCTAGCACTTCAAGTGCAAAGCAATTCGACCCACACAACAATGTTATGCACATCCTAAATGCTGAGTCGGCATGTCTGCATGCGCGGCCGAACATTCGGTTACCATGTGAGCATAACACTCTCTCTCTCTCCCGCTGCTTGCGCCGCCTAAATACACTTACGTTTACATTAACATATATATTGAGATATCATACATAAGCGTTGGCCGCGGCGCTGCTCGTGCAGCTATATGAATTGTAAGCCAAGCCAACATTAGTTTTAAGTGAGCATTCTAAAAATGAGTCCCGATCTAAACGGACGAAATAATAAAGCCCAATATATATATTAACATTACAGTGCACTCTTTTCTTCTGTTTATAAAATAAAGTCTAACATACATACAACCAACGTTACACCTAACTAACCGTACTATTAAATATAACCATACCCTGTAGCGTTCAATTTGTGTTATTCTTTTGGGGAAAGTAAGGTATATCGATCTAAGGAGGAAGTAAATTTCTGTCTCGAGTCTTCGCCACGGCGAGCTATACCGCTTACCGAAAGGGGTTCGTTACAGTGGCGCCCGAGCAAATTGAACACAAAAAAACAGTAACCTTGAATAGAAACACCAAATATCGTTTTCCCTCTTCCTCAACACAACACAAACTAACACAATGGCAGAAAGGTTAACTCGAGGCTAGAAAACACCAATAAAACCTAACTGGAAGCCTATTTAATAGAACTCGAGGTAAAGCCAGATACACTGTGCGAAGACAAATGTCAGATTTTATCAAGAACGGCAACCATAACGAGGAAACCATTAAACGCCTTCTAGAACTGTCTCAGAAACACGAAAGAAGCCCATCACCAGCACCTAGAAAATCCAATCCAAGCTATGGAAAGCATCACACATAGGTATCAGGGCGAGAACGAGCCGGCGAGCCAGAAAATCATGCGATTTACTACGCTGGGTGTACCGAAACAGTCGTGTGGAGTTCAAAGGATATGCTGAACGCGGAGAATGCCAAACCCTAGCGGAATACCTCCGACTAGCCGAGCAATTCGAGCGCTCCAATCACATAAGCACACAGCACAGCAGACAACACAACAAACACCGGAAGCTCACTGGGGATACCAACCACCAGGAATTTACTGGAGACCGCCAAGAAACCAGTGGAGACCCCAGGAACCGCCACCAGTACTTAACAGAGGCGTCACAAGATCTTTTGACATAAACAATAGATGCTCGAGGTGCAAAGCAATGGGACACATAGCACGTGGATGCAATAACCAACCAAGACTGTTTTGCTGGGTATGCGGACAGGATAGAATTCGAACAATTCATTGCTGCCGACGGAATGAAACAACATAAACGGCAGAGGCCCATGGGATCAGAGCGGGCACCCAAGGCACACACCACACCCGCAAGGTCAATAAAGATCAACGGTCGACTCCTACTCGCACAAGTCAACATAGGCAGCACAGTAATTTGCGGTGCAATTAAGTTTCATCGGCAAATAACTAGCCAACAGAATAGCCAGACATGGAAAAAGAAAGCAAATAACTGAAGCCATAGGACTTGCAGACGGAACAAACCGAACAGACACAGAGGCACTAGAAGTACTAATACAGCTACACTAATAGTCCTCCACGAAGTGATCGGAGAACAATGCAGCGCCACATAAGAACGCGGAGGCATAACAGCGAAAATTAAAAAAGAACAAGAGGAACCAACGCAGGAGCAAGAAACACAAGAGACACGGCAGCGGATCACTAGAAACAGGCAATTTAACAATTCAAAAGGGAGTTGGAGATGATGAGCCAAATCAAAGGAGTTAGTCACATTGCAAGCCACAAAATCTTCATGAAGCACGACCGCCCAAATAAACAGAGGTACTTCCCTCGAAACCCAGCAATGCGATCAGTAAAAAATAAACAAGTTGACGAGCTCATAGCACAAAACCTCAAAGAACCCTCGCACTCCGCCTACAGCTCGCCAGTGGTAGGCGGAGAAGAAAAACAAAGAATGAAGACTGTGCGTAGACTTTTGGCAGCTGAACAAGCACTCTGAGCGAGACGCGCTAAACCAACTCCGCGAGACAAAATATATAAGGACACTACCCTGAAAAGTGGGCAGATACCGATGAACGAAGGTAGTAAACAGTACACTGCATTTACTGTACCAGGACGCGGACTGTTTCAGTGGAAAGTAATGCCTTTCGGCTTACACGAAGCACCAGCGACATAGTGGTCATCGGAACTATAAGAAGTGATGAGACGACTCCGCAAGGCAAACCTGAGATCAACACAGAAAAATGACACTTCTTTAAGGAAGAACTAAAATATCTAGAGCACGTAGTCAGCGCAAGAGGCATACACACCGATCCAAAAAAGGTAGCCTCGATTGTCAAAAGCAGGTGCACAGCTTTCTAGGGGTTGCCTCCTGGAACAGAAGGTTTGTTCCTAACTTCACGGAACTGGCACAACCGCTAGACAACCTGGTTAAGAATGGGACAAAGTTCAAATGGATCGGAAGCACCGGTCCTGACTTGTCATGACTTTGGAAGAACCTTTGTACTTCAGACGGACGCCAGTAACTGCGGATTAGAAGCAGTGCTTACCCAAGAGTATGAAAATTGCGAACACGTTATTTCATACGCCAGTGGGAAACTTACGAAAACAAAACAAAAATACTCGGCCAACGAAAAAGAGTGCTTGGCAATACACTGGGGCATCCCGAAAATGAGGTTGTACCTGGAGGGATACCACTTCGTCGACATCACTGACCACCAAGCTCTAAAGTGGCTCAACTCGATCGAGAGCCCTTCAAAACGGATTGCCAGATGGGCCTTGGCAATGCAGCCATACTCATTCGAAATACGCTATCGCAAAGGCAGATTACGCGATAATAGAAGGAAAATTATATAGACATCTACCGTCATGGGCCGCAGACGAGGATACGCAACCGTGGAGGCTATGCGTGGCAAAGAATGAAAGGGAACGAGTTCTAAAAGAAAACCATAGCGAAGCAACAGCAGGCCAACCAGGGATTAGGAAAACGATGCATCGGGTAATGGCATCATACTACTGGCAAGAGATGCACAGAGATATACAACAGTACGTACGACGCTCTGAAACATGCCAACGGTACAAGACCTCACAGCAGCAAGCGGCAGGGAAAATGCAGACACAGATAGCAAAAGCACCCTGGGAAACGTTCTGCATAGACTTCTTTGCTCCACTACCGATGTCTACTCACGGCATGCTTCTGTTTGTGTTTGACAAGTTCTCTAAATGGGTGGAGCCAGCAGCCGTCATAAAAAGCAACTACGGAAATCGTAATAAAAGTATTACGAGAACAGATCCTCACACGATATGGAGCACCAAAAAAACTCATCTCGGACATAGGGTACAGTTTACGAGCAATAAGTTTAAAGCGCAGCTACAGAAATAGGGAATCGTCCACCAGTTGACAGCTCCATAAACCCCGCAATATAACCCGGTCGAGAGGGAAAATAGGACAATAAAGACAATGATAGCACAATTCTCCGGAACCGAAAACACGCGATGGAACGACTGCCTACCCGAAATATCAATGGCTATCAATAGCAGCAAATCAGAGTCAACAGGATACAGCCCGGCGTATCAACTTTACGGACGGGAAATACGACTACCTGGAAGCCTGTATAACGAATCCACACCGGCTATGGAATAATAATGGAGACGATCGAAGCACGGTTGCAATCAAAATGGCACATCGGAACATGGGAAAAACAGCACAAGATCAAGCCAATACGTACAATTTACGAAAAAGAGACTGGAGACCAAAAGTATGGGAACGACAACACTCATTATCAAAAGCATATATTGGGCTTGCAGCCAAGTTAGCACCGAAATACGAGAGCCCATTCACAGAGACTGGTTTCGTGTCAACAGTTATAGCGACGATCAAACATACGGTGACAGGAAAGACCCACAGAGCGTACATTAACGAGCTTAAGCCGGTAGTAGAAAACGAAGTAGCCTAAAGTGTTAAGATAGATACCCTCCGAACTGATCAACCAAAGCATTTCCGATTACGGAATGGACAACAAATTAAATAATTCACTGGCAAAGTACAAGAAGAAACTGGAAAGCTTGAGCCAGCAGCGGCAAGGATTCATTGCACTCGGAGCCATATCCCAAAACCACCGATCAAGATCCCCCAACAAAGAACAACAACCGAATCTTAACAGAGACCTGGGAGACCTCTCAGAGGACACCGAGGAGAATTGGGATGAGGAATGCAAAACAAAGCCACCCAGCACGTGTGTGACGACCCACGGTCACAACAAATATGTACATATGCTATTCAAACATTTACATTAAAACTAAACATAAAACTAAACATAATAAAAAACGTAGCCCTAACTAACCGTACTATTAAGGTTCAATGCCGCATTTTCACGCAAGAGTTTTGTTGCTTGAGCCATTTGAGTGTTTTGTGTGGCGTGTAAGTGTGGTTGTTTTCGGTTCCGGCTTGTTTAACTTGACTTATCTTTTCTTAAGCAGTTTCGACTTAAGATTGTTTGAAGTGTTTTTATTTTAGTTTACTATAAGGCGCCTCACATCTTCCCCACTTGAAACCCAGCATCTAAGCCATTGAAGGCATTATTATGTTCCAGCCATTGAAGGTCTCACTATATGTTAAGTTTTCAAATATAGATTTAAGCTTAAAACCTAAGTTATTTTAGTTTGAAATATAAGCGCGCGAGATCGGTCAGCTGGCCAGTCGGGTCGAATGCCAATAGTTTCGATAAGTTATCGCAATCACCCATTAACGAGCGAGCGTGCTGTTAAGGGCAAGCTTAGTGCTGTTAATGGCGCGAGCGTGCTGTAAAGCGCAAAAGCGTGTCGACGTGCAACAGCGATCGGCTGAGATCGGTCTTTTTCTTTTGCGGCAGCCGAGCTGAACGGACCAACAGGAAAACAGCGGAAGGAACCAGCGGGCGGCGACATCAGACCAAGCTCCGAAGTAAGATAAGAAGCAGAGATCAGAGACAGACAATACTGAGTGCGAAGGTTAGGGAGAATAAAAGAGTGAATAAAAGGAAGATCAATTTGTGAAATGAAACCCCCAAATGCTGGTAATAAAGTTTAGTGAACTTCGCGGAGTACTTTTTCGGCTTGGCCAGGTTGCCGTATTGCGTTTCCGAGGTTTATTTTCTCTACGCAACGCGGACACCAAAGCTACCCACGTGCTACTCCAGGTCGGACAAGTTCTCGTTTTGCGTTTCCGAGGTTTGTTTTCTCTACGCAATACGAACGCTTACCAGACAGGAGAAAAGCGCGGGAAACTATCGCCGGCCTTTTCTACTCACGTCCAGGTTAGGGACAGGCTAATAAAATGTAGTGAATTTCACGGAGGGGCTTTACGGGTCAGTCAGGCTTCTAAATTGCGTTTCCGAGGTTTGTTTTCTCTACGCAATGTGGACGCCAAAGCTGCTCGCGTTCCCATTCACGTCGGAAAAGCTCCCGTATTGCGTTTCCGAGGATTACTCTGCGCAATAGGAACGCTTGCCGGACGGGAAAATTTCCGCCGATTTCACCGCGCACCCCCCCTTCCCTTCGCTCCGCGCAGGCCCAGTCGAAATCCCCGCGAGTTAAATCTGCGGCGTCTCCTGTGTTTCTACAAACTGTAGAGGACTCTGGCCGGACTGAAGTTTATTCCAGCCTACGATAAGTCCTTAAAGTTTGGCGCCCGAACAGGGACCTAGGTATCCTGTAGGAGTTCGGTTTCGTTTTTGGTATCAACCGCATGGCTTAAACACCCATGTCCAGCCGTGGGATTTTGTTTTGATTAGGAGCACCCAAGATTTAAAAGCCTAATTAAAGAGTTAATAGGGAAATCTGTACTGCCGCTTAAGACAACGCCAATCTACTCCGCAACTGCGCCGCCCACCACGAGCATCCCAGAGACCAACTGCGCCATACTCCGAGCGCTTATCCAGCCCACTCACACCAGGAGCACCCCGGAGGCCATCTACAGCACTCACCGTGGACACCGGATCACCCGCCGCCCGGAGACCCAGCCACTCCCACCTCATCATCCAGCAGCTCCGTAACGGACGTTCACCGGGTCGACCGATGAAAACGAACCTGGAACGGAAAGCGTCGAAGGACGCAGAAGAAAAAGCCAGCTTCGTCAACCGCCAGACATATCGAGGAGGGAAACTTCTCCGAATCCGACGACGCATCCGCGACCCGAGCCATGGGAGTCAGGTGAATTTCCTATCGGCGAAAGGACGAACTCCAAGCTCTACTCAAGGAGTTCGGTTTGAACACCCACGGCCAGGTGGACGAACTGCGACCCCGGCTCGCATCGTTCATCGGAGGGTCCAACCATAGCCCGGCGCTCCGAAAACGCTTTGCCGCATTGGAGGCCATCTACCCGGAGGCTCCTACACCAAAGGTAGTGACCAACCGGTCCACCTCACCGATGCCCGGCCCAGGGGGCAGTCGAACTGTACAAGGTCCTGGTGCGACTAGACCGGAAGGGCGCGCGTTTGTTCAGCTGGTGTCTCGAAAGGCGTATGCGTTGAGAGCACAGCGGCCCACCGCTAGAGTCCCAAAACGGCAGCTTAGCGAGTCGCCAACAAGGAGCGGAGCCTGCCTACAAGGACTGGATTGGCGAATTTCGGCGTATGCCTGATCGTCCTGCAGGAACTGTACAAGGTCCTGGTGCGACTAGCCCGGAGGGACGCGCGTTTGTTCAGCTGGTGTCTCGAAAGGCCAGATGTAACGAACTGTTTTTCCTTGTTATCTGCTCGCTACGAATGTCGCGCGGCTAGCTCAGAAGATGTAAGTGATCCTCCCACCAAATTTATTTATACGTGACCGCCCTGTTGACCAGTGAAAACGCACAGAAAGATTGGGATTATACAGTGATCTTTATGCATGTCGACCATATAGTCCTTGAACGACTCTCTGAAGCCCTGTTTCCTTTGTTTGACCTGATCTGCGAGCTTTGAGAAGAATCCCCTTGGCAGGAAATACGTTTGGAAACTGTCGCTGAACTCTCCCCATGTCCTTCAGTGTTTATTGTTTGATATAAACCACTTTAGGGCCTTGCCTTGCAGCAATTCAGGCATGGCTCGGGGAAAGAGGTTCAGGTTCAAACGGTATGTGTTTGCTGACCAATCCACTTGTTCCAGAAATTCCAGTGGTTTCTTCGTGCCGTCAAACTTGAACGACCATTCCCTGACTTGCTTTGCGACTTTTGCATAGTCTGGTGCGCTGGGCCTTTGCTGTTCTGGTCTTCTTTCCTGACTTGGGCCCCTGGATCTTCCTGCCTCCTTCATGCTCTCGACGCCCAGGCTAGCTATAAGCAGTTCGGCGTCTGGGACTTGCAACTTGCCGCTTGAGCCTGGTTTGTCCTCCAGCTCAGCCCAAATTTCCGTCACTCTGGGTCGTTTTGTGTTTTCGTAACATACTCATCCTCCAGGATGATGCCAAGCTTGGCTGCCACCTTTGGGAAATCCTCTTTCTTGAGGAGATAGATCCAATTTTTCCCCATTTCTGTTTAATGCTCGCGAAGCAAAGCAACAGCACCACAACAAGTTACTTGTAGAAGGTGCGAAGAAGAAGGCGGACTCCAAACACCTACAACCACTAGAGCACGTTATGGAGGCCAAGAGCCCACAGGTCACAGACACACATCGTGAACCCACACGAAGCATGTAGACGGTGTGGCGGTCACGGACATTGGGCAAGAGGATGCCAAAACCAGCGGCTGCTTTTCTGCTGGACTTGCGGCAAGGTGGGAAATGGCCCGCGATCCCAGCCACAGAGAAGCGAGCAGGGGTCGCAAGGTGTTGTCTCTTCAAACTAACTGGCAAATTAATCGAAGAAGAGCAGCAGTTATCCGCAACGGTAAAGATTGGCGGAACCTCACACAAACCCACAATCGACACCGGAGCAACAGCGAGCTTTATAAGCGAGGAGCTGGCGGATATACTGGCTGCTTATGGAAAGATTACAAGGACGAGAAGGCAAGTTAGGTTGGCAGATGGCAGGTGCAGCGGGATAAACACGCAGCTCAAGGTGGAGATCGAATTGTCAATAAGCGATTACCCATGAGCCTGCTGATCCTACCAGGAGTGGTAGACTCGCTGGTGCTAGGATGGAATTTCCTCACAGGAGTCGGCGCCGAAATTAGGTGTGCCGGACATACAGTGGTGATCCCAGAAAGAAGAAGGCACAACGGGTGGTTAGAGGAAAAATTGTCCGTGGCAGTGGTGCAAACCACCTCTGAGGAATGCGATGTTGAAAAATTCCTAGAGCAGGAGCTCGCGGAATTTCGAACAATGAGTGGAACATCCAACATAGCCGAGCACCGAATCACCATGAAGGACGACAAACCAATCAAACAGAGATACTACCCGAAAAATCCAAAGGTTCAAGGGAAAATCAATGCGAAAGTCGACGAGTTGCTTTAGAATGGATGCATAGAAAACTCGAGAAGTCCGTACAGCTCCCCGAAAGTCATGGTCAAGAAAAAGACAGGTCAGTGGAGGCTTTGTGTCGATTTTACACAGATCAATGCCAAATCGATCAAAGATGCTTATCCAATGCCAAGGATAAATTACATCTTGGTCCAGTTGAGGGAGGCGACATACATAAACCTGGATTTGAAAGATGGATACTGGCAAATTCCTCTGGAAGAAAATAGCAGGCCATTCACGGCATTCACAGTGCCAGGAAAGGGGGTTTTCCAGTGGAAAGTAATGACATTTCGCTTACACTCCGCCTCGGCGACATTCCAGAGATCACTGGACCAGGTTATTGGACCGGAGATGTCACCACACGCGTTTGCATACCAAGACGACATCATCGTGATCGGACGCACACTGGAAGAACACAGAAGGAACCTGAGAGAAATTTTTCAACGTCTTAAACAGGCAAACCTCAGGATAATTCCCGAAAAATGTCATTTCTTCAGAAGCGAACTGCATTTCCTGGGACACCGCGATACGAACAAAGGAATCGGCACTGATCCCGAAAAAGTAGCAGCCGTAGCCGAGCTGGAACCACCCACAACCATCCGGGAACTGCGCCAATACTTGGGCGTAGCATCGTGGTACAGGCGATTCGTGCCCGACTTTGCGCGAATAGTGAAACCACTTAATTATCTATTGCGAAAAGGCACGAAATGGACATGGACTGCAGAGCACCAGCAAGCATTCGAGGAGGTGAAGGCAAGGCTAGTGGCCGATCCTGTGCAGGCATGCCCAGATTTCGATAAACCATTCGTACTGCAGACGTACGAAAGCGAATATGGCATAGGGGCAGTCCTGACGCAGGAAACTGAAAGCGGCCGCACCCTGAATGATGCGGAAAAGAACTATTCATCCAGCGAAAAGGAATGCCTGGCAATCGTGTGGGCAATCCGGAAGCTCAAACCATACTTGGAAGGATATCACTTCAAAGTGGTGACGGACTATATGGCACTTAAATGGTTGAACAGCATCGAAAGTCCCTCAGGAAGAATAGCGAGGTGGGCCCTGGAGCTGCAGCAGTATGATTTTGAAATATCATACAGGAAGGGGCAGCTTAACGTGGTCGCTGATACACTCTCAAGACAGCCTCTGCCAGAAGCCTTTAGGCTAGCCCATTTCTCAACGAAATGGGCATTAAGCAACAATTCACAGCACCATATACACCGCAGGAGAATCCAACGGAAAGAGCAAACCGAACAGTTAAAACCATGATAGCGCAGCAGTGGCAAGCAGTGGCCCACCAGTTACCAGTTACGCGGCGAATTCGCCCGTAGTAACGGTAGTGCGGCGAGAGCGAGTGGTGCACTGAGCACCAGACAAGGACAGGCAGAGTCCGAGAGGGACAGCAATAGAAGAGTGCGGCGAAGGGCCGTGGGCAGAAGGAAGTAACGGGACGGCACCGGACTTTGGACCCTGATATTGGTGCCGTGCGCAGAGGGCGAAAGGTCGAACGGTAAAACCGTGGACTTTGGACCAGGAGGTAAGGAGACGCCGATAACTAGCGGTAAATGGAGGCCTATATAAACCGGCCGAGCGCAGGAAGCTGGATCTGTCGATTTCTACCAAGTCAACAAGTAACAGTCATCAAGTGAACCAGTAACCAGTGAAACAACGTGAAGGAGCAAGGAAACAAGATCGCTACGTCGAGACGTTCGGGACTTAGAGCTAAAGTCTCCGAATTGAGACACAGGTAGCTGAGGTCCTTACTGCATCACACGGCGTCCAGGCTTTGTCACAACTTCTGTCGCGATTTGAGCCTGGCATCCCACCCGGCGTGTCCGGCAGAGTTGAACAAATAGAGTCCTTCGACGAAGAACCGTGAGCTCAGAAGGATAGTTGTCTAGAACTAGCTGCCTGCCTACAAGGACTGCATTGGCAAACTCCGGCGTATGCCTGATCGTCCTGCAGGATCTGTACAAGGTCCTGGTGTGACTAGTCCGGAAGGACGCGCGTTTGTTCAGCTGGTGTCTCGAAAGGCGTATGCGTTGAGAGCACAGCGGTCCACCGCTAGAGTCCCAGAACGGCAGCTTACCGAGTCGCCAACAAGGAGCGGAGCCTGCCTACAAGGACTGCATTGGCGAACTCCGGCGTATGCCTGATCGTCCTGCAGGAACTGTACAAGGTCCTGGTGCGACTAGCCCGGAAGGACGCGCGTTTGTTAAGCTGGTGTCTCGAAAGGCGTATGCGTTGAGTGCACAGCGGTCCACTGCTAGAGTCCCAGAACGGCAGCTTACCGAGTCGCCGACAAGGAGCAGAGCCGGTCGAGATACCTGGAGGCAGAACAAGGACAACGAGGACCCCAGGACGACGAACAACGAGCGTCGTGCGAGCAGCTTATACTTCGAATTCTTAAGCCTGCGGCAGAGAGGGTAGGGTGGAAGCGTTCGTCTAGAACCTGGCGTTTGACCCAGGGACTGCGTTGGCAGCTTCCGGCGTACGCCTGAACCGTCAGGTGGAAACTGAGCCGACGTCCGGTGCGACCGGCCGGGACAGAGCAAGGGACAGGAAGCTGCGGCTGCGAAAGGCGTACGCTTTGAGAGCACAGTGCCTGTTCACCCTAGTCTGGGAACGGTGACGCATCCCTAATCCCTGTAACCCCGCCGAGCCAAGGGCAGCAGAAGACATCGCAAGCGAAACCGGCGAGGGAGACACCACTTCCGGCGAGGGAGACACCACTTCGCAGCCAGCACGATCCAGCGAGACGTTCAACGTGGGAAGGAGACGACGGCAGAACATAGTTCTACATTATCAATACACCACCCCGACCGAGGGTTAAGTCAGCGAATAAAATATCACTGTATACTCCCAATCTTTCTGTGCGTTTTCACTGAGCAACAGGGCGGTCACGTATATATAAATTTGGTGGGACGAACACTTACATCTTCTGAGCTCGCCGCACGACATTCGTAGCGAGCAGATAACAAAGAAAAACAGTTCGTTACATCTGGCGCCCAACGTGATTGTCCTGACAGTGAAAAAACAGCATTAAACAGAAATGGGGAAAAATTGGAGCTATCTCCTCAAGAAAGAGGATTTCCCAGAGGTGGCAGCCAAGCTTGGCATCATCCTGGAGGGCAGGTCGGACGACATACGAAAAGCCCTTTCGGAGTATGTTACGAAAACACAAAACGACTCAGGAATGGCGGAAATTTGGGCTGAGCTGGAGGAAATATGGGACAAACCAGTCCCAGACGCCGAACAGCTCATAACTAGCCTGGGCGTGGAGAGCATGAAGGAGGCAGGAAGATCCAGGGGCCCAAGTCAGGAAAGAAGACCAGAACAGCAAAGGCCTTGCGCACCAGACTATGCAAAAGTCGCAAAGCAAGTCAGGGAATGGTCGTTCAAGTTTGACGGCACGAAGAAACCACTGGAATTTCTGGAATAAGTGGAATGGTCAGCAAACACATACCGTTTGAACCTGAACCTCATTCCCCGAGCCATGCCAGAATTGCTGCAAGGCAAGGCCCTAAAGTGGTTTATATCAAACAATAAACACTGGAGGACATGGGGAGAGTTCAGCGACAGTTTCCAAACGTATTTCCTGCCAAGGGGATTCTTCTCAAAGCTCGCAGATCAGGTCAAATAAAGGAAACAGGGCTTCAGAGAGTCGTTCAAGGACTATATGGTCGACATGCAGGCCATGATGAGACCACTCGGCTACCCCCCATAGGAAACATTCGAGCTGATAAAGGAAATCTGCACGCCTGATCTGAGGATTTTCCTGAGGAAGTATAAGATAGACGATCTAGAGTCTCTAATGGTGCTGGCTGACGAGTATGAAGAACTCGAGAAAGAGCGAGAAGCATTTATTCAAGAAAACAAATTCTCGCGAAGCAAAGCAACACCACCACAACAAGTCACGTGTAGAAGGTGCAAAGAAGGAGGCGGACACCAAGCACCCATCGACGGACCAAGCCAATGGACTCCAAACACCTACAACCACCAGAGCACGTTATGGAGGCCACCCAATACCAGAGACCAGCCAGCGCAGCACCAAGAGCCCACAGGTCACAGACACACATCGTGAACCCACACGAAGCATGTAGAAGGTGTGGCGGTCACGGACATTGGGCAAGAGGATGCCAAAACCAGCGGCTGCTTTTCTGCTGGACTTGCGGCAAGGTGGGTGTTAGGAGTGTAGAGTGCTGCCAGAGATCGGGAAATGGCCCGCGATCCCAGCCGCAGAGAGGCGAGCAGGGGTCGCAAGGTGTTGTCTCTCCAAACAAACAGGCAAATTAATCGAAGAGGAGCAGCAGTTATCCGCAGCGGTAAAGATTGGTGGAACCTCACACAAAGCCACAATCGACACCGGAGCAACAGCGAGCTTTATAGGCGAGGAGCTGGCGGATATACTGGCTGCTTTTGGAAAGATTACAAGGACGAGAAGGTGTGCCGGACATACAGTGGTGATCCCAGGAAGAAGAAGGCGCAGAAGAAGAAAAATTGTCCGTAGCAGTGGTACAAGCCACCTCTGAGAAAGGCGATGTTGAAAAATTCCTAGAGCAGGAGCTTGCGGAATTTCGAACAATGAGTGGAACATCCAACATAGCCGAGGACCGAATCACCATGAAGGACGACAAACCAATCAAACAGAGATACTACCCGAAAAATCCAAAGGTTCAAGGGGAAATCAATGCGAAAGTCGACGAGTTGCTAGAGAAGGGATGCATAGAAAACTCGAGAAGTCCGTACAGCTCACCGATTGTTATGGTGAAAAAGAAGACAGGTCAATGGAGGCTTTGTGTCGACTTTAGACAGATCAATGCCAAATCCATCAAAGATGCTTATCCGAATCGAGGAAGACCACGACCAGATCTTTGTTTCCCGAGGAAAGAGGAAAGACGGTACAGTTCGAGAGCTTTACCGTAGCATGCCAAGCCTGAAAATCACGAAAATAACGCGCACACACATAAACGGCCACAATTAAAAAAAAAAAAGGAAAATACACACACATAGAATGCATTACAGCACGTACGGCAATATGAAATGAGAGATGTACATGAAAACCGGGGTCGCAGGGAAACAAACCACTTGCCAACTAAACGCAGAACGACGCAAGAAAGTGATGAACCTAGCAGGGTCATTGACCCCGGCCCCAAAGGGCAGGAAAGATCAACTCTGCAGTCCTGGGCCAAGCTTTGAAGGAAAGAGACAATAAGTAAACAATAAATAGATAGGAAATTGCGCTTACCATTGCGAAGTCACTATAAACAAGGGATGGGGGCACTTCGATTCATGGCGGCCGATTGGCACTAGACGTTAGTGTCGATCGGTGGGCACAAAATACTGAATATATCGGCAAAAGAGGTCACACTGTGGAAAATCGATAACATCGGGTGGCAACGCCACGTTGCACTATGGGGCCAACGACCACATTTGTTGGCCTAAACCCATTATTTAAAAGTCGTTAAATATATTATTTTTTAATCGCGATGGATAGGAATAACCCTAATCTTAAATGTTGCAAACACAAAATTTTAACAGAGCGCATCACCGTTAAGCTATTAGCTGTCAAAGTCAGCTGTTTGTGCAACTTGAAGTGAGCGCTGTTAAGTCGTAAATTTTTCTTACAAATTTAACACTAAAAAAGAAGCAAAAAAACCAATTCAAGTGCAATTTTTTGGCATGCAGTCCAACAATAGTGGTTTGTAATATGTGTTTGTAAACGTGAATTGTAGTTATCGATTGTGGTTTCCCTGTTATCTTGTGTAAGTTATAACCCCAAAAAAAATAAAAGCTTGTAGTGATTTTTTATTTTTAAATAGAGCTACAAAGTGATTCAAGCAATTTCAAACTCTAAACCTTGTTACATGTTGTAGATTATTCAATTACTTTTCTATTATGTTAGTATAAAAGTGCACTTTTGCGCACTTATTCTGAAATTAAGC
This sequence comes from Drosophila gunungcola, assembly GCF_025200985.1. NCBI lineage: Eukaryota > Metazoa > Arthropoda > Insecta > Diptera > Drosophilidae > Drosophila > Drosophila gunungcola. The sequence goes on along the minus strand of NW_026453224.1, from coordinate 181,309 downwards.
TTTTTAGGTTCGAACCTCAAAATTGCAAACTCCGAGTTTTTTAACATATGGAAAGCAGAGGCGACAAAGAGTGCAAAGGAGATTGCCATTTTCGAATTTATGAAACCGTCAATACGTGGACCTCGTTCAAAGCAAGTTAAGGCAATTTTGGTTAAAAAAAGTCAAAGCCTTTGCTACAATATAACACAGAAGTGGGCAAAGTGCATAAACAACTTAAATCTATTCATCTAAAGGCATTCTTATTGCCTTAGCTCGCATTCAAATGTTAGATTACTAATTCGAGCTGCAAATGCAGCTGCTTGAAAGCGCGCTCAGCCCAACCTTGCCTATATTTTGAAAATTTTAATTATTTATTTAAACGAAATTATAGATTTCTTTATTACAGAGTTTTTTAAATTCTTTTCAATAAAATTACTGCGTTTACTCCAAAAAAAATTCTTCCAAAAGAAAAAAACCTGTTACATCCTAAAAAAAAGGAAAGACCACGCCCTTTTTTTTTCCAAACGTGTATTTTTTCAACATAATCTTCTGAATAAAAATAAACATTTTTTATTTAGTATTTAGCAATAAAAAAAAAAACCTTAAAAAAAGGGCGTAACCCCGCCCATTTTTTTATAAAGCCTTGCTTTTCGTATCATAGACTTAATTTAAAAAACAAACCCCGAGAAAATTTCTTCGTTTTTAAGTTATTAATTAATGTCACAAAAAGTAGTCGTTTGCCCCATAGTGCGTTGGGTCACGGCACCGATAACAACTGGAGACCGATCGGCACGACGTAGAGTGACCATCCGACGGAGAGGACAAATCACGGAGATCGAGAAAGTCATCGGGGGAAACATTTGGGGCGGAATTCAAAAGTCTACGGGTTAAACGTCTGGAGCGGGAATTCAAAAGTCTACGGTGGAAAAGTCTGGGCGGGAATTTTAAGTCTACGGGGGAAACGTCTGGGGCGGGAGATTCAAAATCTGGAAGGAGGATCGGCGCTGTGGAACTCAAGAAGGAGCTGTGAGCGTCGTGGGAACCATTTGGAAGAGCGAGTCGACTGGAAGACTACAAGTAAACGAGGACAAGTACGAGAAGAGGACACGTCGAGGGAAGGATGTCAGAATGTGGAGTATACCTAGGCAGAGAGAACAGCGAGTCTCTTTTTCATTCCCGAAGTAAGCGGAGAATGTGAGGAGTTGAATAACTATCCACAAGTTAAGAAGCAAGCAGAGTAAGCGCAAGCAGTGGCCCACCAGTTACCAGTTACGCGGCGAATTCGCCCGTAGTAACGGTAGTGCGGCGAAAGAGAGTGGTGTAGAAGAGAGCGGCGAAGGGCCGTGGGCAGAAGGAAGTAACGGGACGGCAAGGAGACCCCGATAACTAGCGGTAAATGGAGGCCTATATAAACCGGCCGAGCGCAGGAAGGTGGATCAGTCGATTTATACCAAGTCAACAAGTAACAGTCATCAAGTGAACCAGTAACCAGTGAAACAACGTGAAGGAGCAAGTAAAGCCGTGCGGAGTCATCAAGGAAACAAGATCGCTACGTCGAGACGTTCGGGACTTAGAGCTAAAGTCTCCGAATTGAGACACAGGTAGCTGAGGTACTTACGGCATCACACGGCTAAGTCCAGGCGCTTTGTCACAACTTCTGTCGCGATTTGAGCCTGGCATCCCACCCGGCGTGTCCGGCAGAGTTGAACAAATAGAGTCCTTCGACGAAGAACCGTGAGCTCAGAAGGATAGTTGTCTAGAACTAGCTGCCTGCCTACAAGGACTGCATTGGCAAACTCCGGCGTATGCCTGATCGTCCTGCAGGATCTGTACAAGGTCCTGGTGCGACTAGTCCGGAAGGACGCGCGTTTGTTCAGCTGGTGTCTCGAAAGGCGTATGCGTTGAGAGCACAGCGGTCCACCGCTAGAGTCCCAGAACGGCAGCTTACCGAGTCGCCAACAAGGAGCAGAGCCGGTTGAGTTACCTGGAGGCAGAACAAGGACAACGAGGACGACGAACAAACGGCGTCGTGCGAGCAGCTTATACTTCGAATTCTTAAGCCTGCGGCAGAGGGGGTAGGGTGGAATCGTTCGTCTAGAACCTGGCGTTTGACCCAGGGACTGCGTTGGCGGCTTCCGGCGTACGCCTGAACCGTCAAGTAGAAACTGAGCCGACGTCCGGTGCGACCGGCCGGGACAGAGCAAGGGACAGGAAGCTGCGGCTGCGAAAGGCGTACGCTTTGAGAGCACAGTGCCTGTTCACCCTAGTCTGGGAACGGTGACGCATCCCTAATCCCTGTAACCCCGCCGAGCCAAGGGCAGCAGAAGACATCGCAAGCGAAACCGGCGAGGGAGACACCACTTCCGGCGAGGGAGACACCACTTCGCAGCCAGCACGATCCAGCGAGACGTTCAACGTGGGAAGGAGACGACGGCAGAACATAGTTCTACATTATCAATACACCACCCCGGCCGAGGGTTAAGTCAGCGAATAAAATATCACTGTATACTCCCAATCTTTCTGTGCGTTTTCACTGAGCAACAGGGCGGTCACGTATATATAAATTTGGTGGGACGAACACTTACATCTTCTGAGCTCGCCGCACGACATTCGTAGCGAGCAGATAACAAAGAAAAACAGTTCGTTACATCTGGCGCCCAACGTGATTGTCCTGACAGTGAAAAAACAGCATTAAACAGAAATGGGGAAAAATTGGAGCTATCTCCTCAAGAAAGAGGATTTCCCAGAGGTGGCAGCCAAGCTTGGCATCATCCTGGAGGGCAGGTCGGACGACATACGAAAAGCCCTTTCGGAGTATGTTACGAAAACACAAAACGACTCAGGAATGGCGGAAATTTGGGCTGAGCTGGAGGAAATATGGGACAAACCAGTCCCAGACGCCGAACAGCTCATAACTAGCCTGGGCGTGGAGAGCATGAAGGAGGCAGGAAGATCCAGGGGCCCAAGTCAGGAAAGAAGACCAGAACAGCAAAGGCCTTGCGCACCAGACTATGCAAAAGTCGCAAAGCAAGTCAGGGAATGGTCGTTCAAGTTTGACGGCACGAAGAAACCACTGGAATTTCTGGAATAAGTGGAATGGTCAGCAAACACATACCGTTTGAACCTGAACCTCATTCCCCGAGCCATGCCAGAATTGCTGCAAGGCAAGGCCCTAAAGTGGTTTATATCAAACAATAAACACTGGAGGACATGGGGAGAGTTCAGCGACAGTTTCCAAACGTATTTCCTGCCAAGGGGATTCTTCTCAAAGCTCGCAGATCAGGTCAAATAAAGGAAACAGGGCTTCAGAGAGTCGTTCAAGGACTATATGGTCGACATGCAGGCCATGATGAGACCACTCGGCTACCCCCCATAGGAAACATTCGAGCTGATAAAGGAAATCTGCACGCCTGATCTGAGGATTTTCCTGAGGAAGTATAAGATAGACGATCTAGAGTCTCTAATGGTGCTGGCTGACGAGTATGAAGAACTCGAGAAAGAGCGAGAAGCATTTATTCAAGAAAACAAATTCTCGCGAAGCAAAGCAACACCACCACAACAAGTCACGTGTAGAAGGTGCAAAGAAGGAGGAGGACACCAAGCACCCATCGACGGACCAAGCCAATGGACTCCAAACACCTACAACCACCAGAGCACGTTATGGAGGCCACCCAATACCAGAGACCAGCCAGCGCAGCACCAAGAGCCCACAGGTCACAGACACACATCGTGAACCCACACGAAGCATGTAGAAGGTGTGGCGGTCACGGACATTGGGCAAGAGGATGCCAAAACCAGCGGCTGCTTTTCTGCTGGACTTGCGGCAAGGTGGGTGTTAGGAGTGTAGAGTGCTGCCAGAGATCGGGAAATGGCCCGCGATCCCAGCCGCAGAGAGGCGAGCAGGGGTCGCAAGGTGTTGTCTCTCCAAACAAACAGGCAAATTAATCGAAGAGGAGCAGCAGTTATCCGCAGCGGTAAAGATTGGTGGAACCTCACACAAAGCCACAATCGACACCGGAGCAACAGCGAGCTTTATAGGCGAGGAGCTGGCGGATATACTGGCTGCTTTTGGAAAGATTACAAGGACGAGAAGGTGTGCCGGACATACAGTGGTGATCCCAGGAAGAAGAAGGCGCAGAAGAAGAAAAATTGTCCGTAGCAGTGGTACAAGCCACCTCTGAGAAAGGCGATGTTGAAAAATTCCTAGAGCAGGAGCTTGCGGAATTTCGAACAATGAGTGGAACATCCAACATAGCCGAGGACCGAATCACCATGAAGGACGACAAACCAATCAAACAGAGATACTACCCGAAAAATCCAAAGGTTCAAGGGGAAATCAATGCGAAAGTCGACGAGTTGCTAGAGAAGGGATGCATAGAAAACTCGAGAAGTCCGTACAGCTCACCGATTGTTATGGTGAAAAAGAAGACAGGTCAATGGAGGCTTTGTGTCGACTTTAGACAGATCAATGCCAAATCCATCAAAGATGCTTATCCGAATCGAGGAAGACCACGACCAGATCTTTGTTTCCCGAGGAAAGAGGAAAGACGGTACAGTTCGAGAGCTTTACCGTAGCATGCCAAGCCTGAAAATCACGAAAATAACGCGCACACACATAAACGGCCACAATTAAAAAAAAAAAAGGAAAATACACACACATAGAATGCATTACAGCACGTACGGCAATATGAAATGAGAGATGTACATGAAAACCGGGGTCGCAGGGAAACAAACCACTTGCCAACTAAACGCAGAACGACGCAAGAAAGTGATGAACCTAGCAGGGTCATTGACCCCGGCCCCAAAGGGCAGGAAAGATCAACTCTGCAGTCCTGGGCCAAGCTTTGAAGGAAAGAGACAATAAGTAAACAATAAATAGATAGGAAATTGCGCTTACCATTGCGAAGTCACTATAAACAAGGGATGGGGGCACTTCGATTCATGGCGGCCGATTGGCACTAGACGTTAGTGTCGATCGGTGGGCACAAAATACTGAATATATCGGCAAAAGAGGTCACACTGTGGAAAATCGATAACATCGGGTGGCAACGCCACGTTGCACTATGGGGCCAACGACCACATTTGTTGGCCTAAACCCATTATTTAAAAGTCGTTAAATATATTATTTTTTAATCGCGATGGATAGGAATAACCCTAATCTTAAATGTTGCAAACACAAAATTTTAACAGAGCGCATCACCGTTAAGCTATTAGCTGTCAAAGTCAGCTGTTTGTGCAACTTGAAGTGAGCGCTGTTAAGTCGTAAATTTTTCTTACAAATTTAACACTAAAAAAGAAGCAAAAAAACCAATTCAAGTGCAATTTTTTGGCATGCAGTCCAACAATAGTGGTTTGTAATATGTGTTTGTAAACGTGAATTGTAGTTATCGATTGTGGTTTCCCTGTTATCTTGTGTAAGTTATAACCCCAAAAAAAATAAAAGCTTGTAGTGATTTTTTATTTTTAAATAGAGCTACAAAGTGATTCAAGCAATTTCAAACTCTAAACCTTGTTACATGTTGTAGATTATTCAATTACTTTTCTATTATGTTAGTATAAAAGTGCACTTTTTCGCACTTATTCTGAAATTAAGCTTTTTAGGTTCGAACCTCAAAATTGCAAACTCCGAGTTTTTTAACATATGGAAAGCAGAGGCGACAAAGAGTGCAAAGGAGATTGCCATTTTCGAATTTATGAAACCGTCAATACGTGGACCTCGTTCAAAGCAAGTTAAGGCAATTTTGGTTAAAAAAAGTCAAAGCCTTTGCTACAATATAACACAGAAGTGGGCAAAGTGCATAAACAACTTAAATCTATTCATCTAAAGGCATTCTTATTGCCTTAGCTCGCATTCAAATGTTAGATTACTAATTCGAGCTGCAAATGCAGCTGCTTGAAAGCGCGCTCAGCCCAACCTTGCCTATATTTTGAAAATTTTAATTATTTATTTAAACGAAATTATAGATTTCTTTATTACAGAGTTTTTTAAATTCTTTTCAATAAAATTACTGCGTTTACTCCAAAAAAAAATTCTTCCAAAAGAAAAAAACCTGTTACATCCTAAAAAAAAGGAAAGACCACGCCCTTTTTTTTTCCAAACGTGTATTTTTTCAACATAATCTTCTGAATAAAAATAAACATTTTTTATTTAGTATTTAGCAATAAAAAAAAAAACCTTAAAAAAAGGGCGTAACCCCGCCCATTTTTTTATAAAGCCTTGCTTTTCGTATCATAGACTTAATTTAAAAAACAAACCCCGAGAAAATTTCTTCGTTTTTAAGTTATTAACTAATGTCACAAAAAGTAGTCGTTTGCCCCATAGTGCGTTGGGTCACGGCACCGATAACAACTGGAGACCGATCGGCACGACGTAGAGTGACCATCCGACGGAGAGGACAAATCACGGAGATCGAGAAAGTCATCGGGGGAAACATTTGGGGCGGAATTCAAAAGTCTACGGGTTAAACGTCTGGAGCGGGAATTCAAAAGTCTACGGTGGAAAAGTCTGGGCGGGAATTTTAAGTCTACGGGGGAAACGTCTGGGGCGGGAGATTCAAAATCTGGAAGGAGGATCGGCGCTGTGGAACTCAAGAAGGAGCTGTGAGCGTCGTGGGAACCATTTGGAAGAGCGAGTCGACTGGAAGACTACAAGTAAACGAGGACAAGTACGAGAAGAGGACACGTCGAGGGAAGGATGTCAGAATGTGGAGTATACCTAGGCAGAGAGAACAGCGAGTCTCTTTTTCATTCCCGAAGTAAGCGGAGAATGTGAGGAGTTGAATAACTATCCACAAGTTAAGAAGCAAGCAGAGTAAGCGCAAGCAGTGGCCCACCAGTTACCAGTTACGCGGCGAATTCGCCCGTAGTAACGGTAGTGCGGCGAAAGAGAGTGGTGTAGAAGAGAGCGGCGAAGGGCCGTGGGCAGAAGGAAGTAACGGGACGGCAAGGAGACCCCGATAACTAGCGGTAAATGGAGGCCTATATAAACCGGCCGAGCGCAGGAAGGTGGATCAGTCGATTTATACCAAGTCAACAAGTAACAGTCATCAAGTGAACCAGTAACCAGTGAAACAACGTGAAGGAGCAAGTAAAGCCGTGCGGAGTCATCAAGGAAACAAGATCGCTACGTCGAGACGTTCGGGACTTAGAGCTAAAGTCTCCGAATTGAGACACAGGTAGCTGAGGTACTTACGGCATCACACGGCTAAGTCCAGGCGCTTTGTCACAACTTCTGTCGCGATTTGAGCCTGGCATCCCACCCGGCGTGTCCGGCAGAGTTGAACAAATAGAGTCCTTCGACGAAGAACCGTGAGCTCAGAAGGATAGTTGTCTAGAACTAGCTGCCTGCCTACAAGGACTGCATTGGCAAACTCCGGCGTATGCCTGATCGTTCTGCAGGATCTGTACAAGGTCCTGGTGCGACTAGTCCGGAAGGACGCGCGTTTGTTCAGCTGGTGTCTCGAAAGGCGTATGCGTTGAGAGCACAGCGGTCCACCGCTAGAGTCCCAGAACGGCAGCTTACCGAGTCGCCAACAAGGAGCAGAGCCGGTTGAGTTACCTGGAGGCAGAACAAGGACAACGAGGACGACGAAGAAACGGCGTCGTGCGAGCAGCTTATACTTCGAATTCTTAAGCCTGCGGCAGAGGGGGTAGGGTGGAATCGTTCGTCTAGAACCTGGCGTTTGACCCAGGGACTGCGTTGGCGGCTTCCGGCGTACGCCTGAACCGTCAAGTAGAAACTGAGCCGACGTCCGGTGCGACCGGCCGGGACAGAGCAAGGGACAGGAAGCTGCGGCTGCGAAAGGCGTACGCTTTGAGAGCACAGTGCCTGTTCACCCTAGTCTGGGAACGGTGACGCATCCCTAATCCCTGTAACCCCGCCGAGCCAAGGGCAGCAGAAGACATCGCAAGCGAAACCGGCGAGGGAGACACCACTTCCGGCGAGGGAGACACCACTTCGCAGCCAGCACGATCCAGCGAGACGTTCAACGTGGGAAGGAGACGACGGCAGAACATAGTTCTACATTATCAATACACCACCCCGGCCGAGGGTTAAGTCAGCGAATAAAATATCACTGTATACTCCCAATCTTTCTGTGCGTTTTCACTGAGCAACAGGGCGGTCACGTATATATAAATTTGGTGGGACGAACACTTACATCTTCTGAGCTCGCCGCACGACATTCGTAGCGAGCAGATAACAAAGAAAAACAGTTCGTTACATCTGGCGCCCAACGTGATTGTCCTGACAGTGAAAAAACAGCATTAAACAGAAATGGGGAAAAATTGGAGCTATCTCCTCAAGAAAGAGGATTTCCCAGAGGTGGCAGCCAAGCTTGGCATTATCCTGGAGGGCAGGTCGGACGACATACGAAAAGCCCTTTCAGAGTATGTTACGAAAACACAAAACGACTCAGGAATGGCGGAAATTTGGGCTGAGCTGGAGGAAATATGGGACAAACCAGTCCCAGACGCCGAACAGCTCATAACTAGCCTGGGCGTGGAGAGCATGAAGGAGGCAGGAAGATCCAGGGGCCCAAGTCAGGAAAGAAGACCAGAACAGCAAAGGCCTTGCGCACCAGACTATGCAAAAGTCGCAAAGCAAGTCAGGGAATGGTCGTTCAAGTTTGACGGCACGAAGAAACCACTGGAATTTCTGGAACAAGTGGAATGGTCAGCAAACACATACCGTTTGAACCTGAACCTCATTCCCCGAGCCATGCCAGAATTGCTGCAAGGCAAGGCCCTAAAGTGGTTTATATCAAACAATAAACACTGGAGGAAATGGGGAGAGTTCAGCGACAGTTTCCAAACGTATTTCCTGCCAAGGGGATTCTTCTCAAAGCTCGCAGATCAGGTCAAATAAAGGAAACAGGGCTTCAGAGAGTCGTTCAAGGACTATATGGTCGACATGCAGACCATGATGAGACCACTCGGCTACCCCCCATAGGAAACATTCGAGCTGATAAAGGAAATCTGCACGCCTGATCTGAGGATTTTCCTGAGGAAGTATAAGATAGACGATCTAGAGTCTCTAATGGTGCTGGCTGACGAGTATGAAGAACTCGAGAAAGAGCGAGAAGCATTTATTCAAGAAAACAAATTCTCGCGAAGCAAAGCAACACCACCACAACAAGTCACGTGTAGAAGGTGCAAAGAAGAAGGCGGACACCAAGCACCCATCGACGGACCAAGCCAATGGACTCCAAACACCTACAACCACCAGAGCACGTTATGGAGGCCACCCAATACCAGAGACCAGCCAGCGCAGCACCAAGAGCCCACAGGTCACAGACACACATCGTGAACCCACACGAAGCATGTAGAAGGTGTGGCGGTCACGGACATTGGGCAAGAGGATGACAAAACCAGCGGCTGCTTTTCTGCTGGACTTCGGGAAATGGCCCACGATCGCAGCCGCAGAGAGGCGAGCAGGGGTCGCAAGGTGTTGTCTCTCCAAACTAACTGGCAAATTAATCGAAGAAGAGCAGCAGTTATCCGAAGCGGTAAAGATTGGTGGAACCTCACACAAAGCCACAGTCGACACCGGAGCAACAGCGAGCTTTATAAGCGAGGAGCTGGCGGATATACTGGCTTCCCATGGAAATATTACAAGGACGAGAAGACAAGTTAGGTTGGCAGATGGCAGGTACAGCGGGATAAACACGCAGCTCGAGGTGGAGATCGAATTCGGCATTAAGCGATTGCCCATGAGCCTGCTGATCCTACCAGGAGTGGTAGACTCGCTGGTGCTAGGATGGAATTTCCTCACAGAAGTCGGCGCCGAAATAAGGTGTGCCGGACATACAGTGGTGATCCCAGGAAGAAGAAGGCACAACGGGTGGTAAGAGGAATGCGATGTTGAAAAATTCCTAGAGCAGGAGCTCGCGGAATTTCAAACAATGAGTGGAACATTCAACATAGCCGAGGACCGAATAACCATGAAAAACGACAAACCAATCAAACAGAGATACTACCCGAAGAATCCAAAGGTTCAAGCGGAAATCAATGCGAAAGTCGACGAGTTGCTGGAGAAGGGATGCATAGAACACTCGAGAAGTCCGTTCAGCTCCCCGATAGTCATGGTGAAGAAAAAGACAGGTCAGTGGAGGCTTTGTGTCGACTTTAGTCTGATCAATGCCAAATCCATCAAAGATGCTTATCCGATGCCAAGAAAAAATTGCATTTTGGAGCAGTTGAGGGAGGCGAGATACATAAGCAGTCTGGATTTAAAAGATGGATACTGGAAATTTCTCTGGAAGAAAATAGCAGGCCATTCACGGCATTCACAGTGCCAGGAAGGGGCTTTTCCAGAGGAAAGTAATGACTTTTGGCTTACACTCCGCCTCGGCGACTTTCCAGAGAGCACTGGACCAGGTTATTGGACCGGAGATGTCACCACACGCGTTTGCATACCAAGACGACATCATCGTGATCGGACGCACACTGGAAGAACACAGAAGGAACCTGAGAGAAGTTTTCCAACGCCTTAAACAGGCAAACCTCAGAATAAATCCCGAAAAATGTCATTTCTTCAGAAGCGAACTGCTTTACCTGGGACACCTCGTTACGAACCAAGGAATCGGCACTGATCCCGAAAAAGTAGCAGCCGTAGCCGAGCTGGAACCACCCACAACCATCCGGAAACTGCGCCAATACTTGGCCGTAGCATACAGGCGATTCGTGTCCGACTTTGCGCGAACAGTGAAACCACTAAATGATCTATTGCGGAAAGGCACGAAATGGACATGGAATTCAGAGCACCAGCAAGCATTCGAGGAGGTGAAGGCAAGGCTAGTGGCCGATCCTGTGCAGGCATGCCCAGATTTCGATAAACCATTCGTACTGCAGACGGACGCAAGCGATTATGGCATAGGGGCAGTCCTGACGCAGGAAACTGAAAGCGGCGAAAAGGTCATTTCATATTCAAGCCGGACCCTGAATGATGCGGAAAAGAACTATTCAACCAGCGAAAAGGAATGCCTGGCAATCGTGTGGGCAATCCGGAAGCTCAAACCATACTTGGAAGGATATCACTTCAAAGTGGTGACGGACCATATGGCGCTTAAATGGTTGAACAGCATCGAAAGTCCCTCAGGAAGAATAGCGAGGTGGGCCCTGGAGCTGCAGCAGTATGATTTTGAAATATCATACAGGAAGGGGCAGCTTAACGTGGTCGCTGATGCACTCTCAAGACAGCCTCTGCCAGAAGCCTTTGGACTAGCCAAGGAAGCTCCGGAGGACACGCAGGGAACATGCAGCTGGATCAAGGATATGCGTGACAAGATTAACACACAGCTACAGAAGTTTCCGGACTAACTCATGGAGGGAGGCGCATTATACAGGCATATCCCGCACAGAGCAGGCAGCGAAGACGTGGCAGCATGGAAGCTCTGAGGGAAACAGTCCTGAAGGAGAATCACGAAACGGAAAACGATTGCAAGGCTGGCGGCTCGATATTACTGGCCAGGAATGCATAGGGACGCCCGAGCCCACTTACGGAAATGCGAGACATGCCTCAAATACAAACCGAACCAGATGCAGGCAGCTGGGAAAATGCTGACGCAGATACCCGAAGAACCATGGGCAACTGTATGTGCAGACTTTGTCGGACCATTGCCCAGATCGAAGCATGGCAACCAGATGCTGCTAGTGCTGATAGATAGGTTTTCAAAGTGGACATAGTTGGTCCCACTGCGAGCAGCAACGGCAGAAACACTTCAAAAGGCGTTCCGAGAAAGAGTCATCGCTAGGTTCGGAGCCCCAAAGGTGGTAAAAACGAACAATGGAGTTCAGTTTGCCAGCCGCGCATTCAAAAAATTTCTCAACGAAATGGGCATTAAGCAACAATTCACAGCACCATATACACCGCAGGAGAATCCAACGAAAAGAGCAAACCGAACAGTTAAAACCATGATAGCGCAGTTTGCGGGACAGAACCAGAGGAATCGGGACGAGAAGTGGCCGGAGATTATGCTAGCGGTAAAGTCAAGTACGTCGGAATCAACAGGGTACTCCCAGTGTTTCCTCACGCAGGCTCGAGAGCCTCGACTGCCCAGCGCCCTGTACGACAGGGAAACCATCGGCACAGGAAAGCAGACGGAAACACCTGAAGATAAGGCCAATAAGATGAAGGAGATCTTCGAAATTGTGCGCCGGAACATGGAGAAAGCTGCTCAGGACCAAGCCAGGCATTACAATCTACGAAGGAGGCAATGGAATCCAACAATAGGGGACACAGTCTGGGCGAAGGAGCACCATTTGTCAAAGGCAGCCGAGGGTTTCGCGGCAAAGCTAGCCCCGAGATATGACGGACCGTACACGGTAATAGACTTCGCCTCACCAGTCATTTGTAGAATCCGCCACAAGGTTACACAAAAAGAACGAACCGTCCACGTCAGTGAGCTTAAGCAACAAACGCAAGAACTCGGTACAGACAAGCAAGGACAACACGAGCATGCAACGACAAAAAGTGCGGACTATAGCGTCGGGCATAGGCCAGAGTCTAAAGTACGGACTATATCGTCGGGCACAAGTACCAGAGTCTGTATAGAACGCAGGAAACAAGGAGGTACAGAACCCAGACAACGAGGCAAACAGATTCTGCGTTAATACGCAGCGAAGAATAAGGTGATGCATAGGAAAGAAACCGAAAAGACAGCAGGCCAACAACAATCCGTAGCGTCGGCAGACTCTGTACGAATCGAGGAACACCACGACCTCATCTTTGTTTCCCCAGGTAGGAGGGGGGACGGTACAGCTCGCGAGCTTTACCGTAGCATTCCAAGCCGGAAAAACACGAAAATAACGCGCACACACATTAACGGCCACAATTAAAAAAAAAAAAAAGGAAAATACACACACATAGAATGCACTACAGCTGATCCGGCAATCTGAAATGAGAGATGTACATGAAAACCGGGGTCGCAGGGAAACAAACCACTTGCCAACTAAACGCAGAACGACGCAAGAAAGTGATGAACCTAGCAGGGTCATTGACTCCGGCCCCAAGGGCAGGAAAGGTCAACTATGCAGTCCTGGGCCAAGCTTTGAAGGAAAGAGCCAATCAGTAAACAAGAAATAGATAGGAAATTGCGCTTACCATATCATTGTGCGAAGTCACTATAAACAAGGGATGGGGGCACTTCGATTCATGGCGGCCGATTGGCACTAGACGTTAGTGTCGATCGGTGGGCACAAAATACTTGAAATATCGGCACAAGGAGTCCAACTGTGGAACATCGATAACATCGGGTGGCAACGCCACGTTGGGTCACGGCACCGATAACAACTGGAGACCGATCGGCACGACATAGAGTGACCAACCGACGGAGAGGACAAATCACGGAGATCGAGAAAGTCATCGGGGGAAACATCTGGAGCGGGAATTCAAAAGTCTACGGGGGAAACGTCTGGGCGGGAATTTAAAGTCTACGGGAAGGAGGATCGGTGGTGTGGAACTCAAGAAGGAGCTGTGAGCGTCGTGAGAACCATTTGGAAGAGCGAGTCGACTGGAAGACTACAAGTAAACGAGGACAAGTACGAGGAGAGGACACGTCGAGGGAAGGATGTCAGAATGTGGAGTATACCAAGGCAGAGAGAACAGCGAGTCTCTTTTTCATTCCCGAAGTAAGGGGAGAATGTGAGGAGTTGAATAACTCCCCACAAGTTAAGAAGCAAGCAGAGTAAGCGCATGCAAGTAGTGGCCTACCAGTTACCAGTTACGCGGCGAAATCGCCCTTAGTAACGGTAGTGCGGCGAAAGAGAGTGGTGCACTGAGCACCAGACAATAACAAGGAGAGTCCGAAAGGGACAGCAATAGAAGAGAGCGGCGAAGGGCCGTGGGCAGAAGGAAGTAACGGTACGGCACCGGACTTCGTGCCGTCCCCAGAACATCCTCACACACCCCGCGGCCAAATCGCCACCCCAGCATATGTCAGCAGCCGCGTTCGCCGAAAAGCTTCGGGGATGAGGCGTCCATTTCGATGGACAAGCCGACCCCGAGTCCAGGAAGGCGCTACAGCATTCAGCGTACGGAACAGCGACATCCTAAGGGCCATCGCTGGCTTACTATCGGGCCTCGCCGAAGGCTGGTACCGAGTTCTTGAAGTTTTCCTCCCTCCGCCTGGAGGATGCAATCAGGGCCCGTCACCAGCAAGGCGGCGAGCCTTTCAAATTCTATGTGGTAGAACTACGCCTGATGATTAAACGGGAGAACTACTCGTTCGACCAGGAGCTCGAAAGGATCTACGAGAACCTGCTGCCGGAGTATCAACTCTTTATAAGGCGCCATGAATTCTCCTCACTGGAAGGATTGACGCAACTAGCCACCGCGTTCGTAATAGCTCGGGATCGAGATCCAGTAAGACAGCAGCACTATCCGCCAGTGGTAGCTAGACTACAAGGAGCAGCCCTCCGCCCGGCCCCGAGATCTCATACGACCAGTGACGACGCCTTTCGGCACACCGAGTCCAGCGATATCAAACCGGATGATCTCCCAGGAGGTGGAAACACCCGTCGACGTGGCCCGAGCCTGCAATCGCTGCGCGGAGGTGGGAATGCCAGAACCCTACACTGCTGGGACTGCGGGAAACGTGGTGTCCGCACCATTGACTGCTGCCGCCAGTCGGGAAACAGCCGGGGTCCTCGCACACACAGGGAGTAGGCGGCGACCCATCCTGCGGTCCCCCACCATTAGATCCACCTCTCCGTTAAACTTGCGGGGATTTCGACTAGGCCCTGCGCGGAGCGAAGGGGAGGGCGCGGGGAAATCGGAGGAGATTTGCCCGTCCGGCAAGTGTTCGGATTGCGCAGAGTAAACCTCGGAAAACGAAAATATGGGAGCTTGTCCGACGTGGATGGGCACGCGGGCAACTTTGGCTTCCGCGTTGCGTAGAGAAAACAAACCTCGGAGACGCAACTCGGAAGCCTCACTGAACCGAAAAAGCCCCTCGGTGAAATTCACCAAATTTTACTAGCCTCACCCTAACCTGGACGTGAGTAGAAAAGGCCGGTGGTAGTAGCGAAGCGGTCGCCAACCGACTCGACTCGGGTCAAAACATCAAAGAGGTTCGCACCCAAATATCCCTGGCGGACAGATCCCCGAAAGAAGTCACCAAGGCCCTGCACGCACAAGTGCGCCTAGGCCAACAACATGTCCGCATGACCCTCCTGGTCCTGCCAACGATATTGGACGAGGTGATCCTCGGGATTGACTTCCTCTGCAGCATCCGGGCCACCCTAATCTGCGGTCAAGTGTGCCTCCAGCTAGCCCCGCCTGCAACACGAAGAGCCGACCCAGGCCCAGCCATCCGAGCGGCGCCCACAGCGGCGATCGCCCACCTCTCGGACCCACCGGCTCCTACCCAGCGGACAACAAGGACCAACGAGGGGGTCACAACGGGTCCCATAACCCAGTTCCATCGGAGCACTCGCGACCGCCGATCCTCCCCAGCACTACCACGGAAATAACAACGACCGATGTCACCATCGTATCCCCGCCGGAATCGCTAGTTTCTGAAGAACCTCTCGATGCGAAAACACTCCGGTTCCTTCAAGAGGAGCTTAGGCACTTCGACCATCTGCAAGGAACAACGGATATAGCCGAGCACACCATCACTCTTCGAGAAAATAAACCGCTGAAACAGCGGTACTATCCCCAGAACCCGGCCATGCAGCGTATCATCAACGAGCAGGTGGACGAACTGCTGCAGGACGGATGAATCGAACCCTCTCGAAGTCCGCACAGCGCACCCCTGGTGCTGGTCCGAAAGAAGACAGGGGACATGCGGTTGTGCGTTGGCTATCGTCAACTCAACGCACACTCCATACCCGACGCGTACCCGCTTCCACGCATCAACCAAATCCTGGAACGCCTACGAAACGCCCGGTACATCTCCACGTTGGACCTCAAAAACGGATACTGGCAGATTCCCATGGCAGAAGCCAGTCGAGAATGCACCGCATCCCCGGACGTGGACTCTTCCACTGGAAAGTCATGCCGTGTGGAATTCACTTCGCTCCAGCGACTGGACAGCGTCATCGGCCCCGATATGGAGCCCCACGCCTTCGCTTATTTAGACGATATCATCGTCATCGGGGCAACGTGGGAGGACCATGCGCGCAATCTGAGGGAAGTCTTCCGGCGCCTTCGAGAAGCAATTCTGCGCTTAAATCAGGGTAAGTGAAAGTTCTTCCAAAGAAGATTAGTGTATTTGGGTCACTTGATCAGCGAGGAAGGAATCAGGACAGACCCCGACAAAATAGCCGCAATTCAGGGACTACATCCCCCGACTAACGTCAAGGAACTTCGCCGCCATCTCGGAATCGCATCTTGGTACAGACGTTTTGTCCAAGACTTTGCCTCCCTAGTACAACCAATGTCGCGTCTTCTGAGGAAGGGAATAAAGTGGACCTGGGAAGAACCCCAACAGCAGGCGTTCGATTTACTTAAGGCGCGACTGACGTCCGCCCCGGTATTAGCCTGCCCAAATTTTGAGTATAAGTTCCAACTTCAGACGGACGCCAGCGACAAAGGACTCGGCGCGGTCCTCACCCAGAACATAGAGGGCGACGAACGAGTAATCGCCTACGTGAGCCGTCGACTCGAGCGGGCAGAGGAGAACTACTCGGCAACTGAAAAGGAGTGCCTCGCCATTGTGTGGGCCACCCGAAAGTTACGTTGCTACGTGGAGGGTTATAAGTTCGACGTGATCACAGATCACCTGGCTCTCAAATGGTTGAATTCCATTAACAATCCCACGGGACGGATAGCCCGGTGGGTATTGGAACTCCAACAGTACCAGTTCGACGTACTTTACCGGAAGATAAATACAACGTGGTCGCCGACGCCCTCTCCCGGCAACCAATGCAAATGGGTACGAAAGATGCAGGAGCCGGTCCAAAGACGTCCCGAGAAATTTCCGGACTACTCCCTGGATAATGGACAGCTCTATAGACACATAGGGCATCCCACAGGCGTCAGCGTAGGAAACCCCTGAAAGCTGTGCGTACCCCGAGAACAGCGGTAACGCGTACTAGGAGAATGCCACGACTAACCACCGCCGGGCACCTGGGCATCCGGAAGACGCACAGGAGGATCGCCCAGCGTTACTTCTGGCCTGGACTTCATCGGGACGTGGTACGGTATGCCACTAGCTGTCTGACCTGCCAACAGTACAAGGTTATTCTGCGTAAACCAGCCGGCAAGATGCTCACTCGGCAACATACGGAGCCGTTCGCGCTTGTCGGAGCCGACTTCGTTGGAAACGTTCCCCAGACCCGGCGGGGAAACACCATGCTCCTGGTTTTCATTGATATATTTTTCAAGTGGGTAGAGCTCATCCCATTGAAAAAGGCCACTGCCGCCCAACTGTAGTTCGGATTCCGAGAAAGGATCCTCTCAATTCACCAGCCGAAGCTACCAGGAGTTTTGCCGGAACAACGGTATTCAACTCAAGCGCGCCAACCGTACTATCAGGATCATCGGACATGGGACCAACTACTGCCCGAGATCTCCCTCGCCATAAATACCAGCATCTCAGATAGCACGGGGTTTATTCCGGCTTATCTAGTACAAGGTCGGGAGCCTAGGTTGCCAGGTGCCCTCTTCGATGCAGTCGCACCCGACTTGCATGCCTCGCCATTGGACCCAACGGAACAAGCCAAAAGGCTTCAAGAAGCGTTCCGCACCGCCCTGGAAACCAACCAGATAGCTTCTCAGGAACAAAGGCAACACTACAACCTGAGACGACGCGAGTGGCGACCCCAAATAAGTTCAGAGGTGCTAGTCCGTCTTCACCATCTGTCCAAGGCCAGCGAGGGCTTTAACGCAAAACTTGCACCGAAGTACGCGGGTCCGTTTAAGGTGGTGAAATTTCTATCATCGAATGTCGTGCGGCTACAGCAGGTAGACGGCCGGAAGAGGGGTACAGCTGGCATAGGCGATCTGAAGGAATATCATCGGCGCGAAGAACAACACGACGACTCTACAGAAGGCCCCAGAAGGAGCGATTCTCACCCCACCCTTGATGACGTACTCGATACAACTCTATCAGGGTGGTCGTAAGCGGTGAACCCAGTAACAAGATACCTTTAAGCGGGAAAATTGCATTGAATAGGCTAGTTAAAGATTGTTTGATCTTCGCACTCAGACTAGGCAATTTAGGTTACGTAGTACTAGGCTGACTATTGGGGCACCTTTCAGAGACAACCACATTCAACAGATGGACATGGAACCCGATGATCCCTATCAAGTGGAGGGCGTGTACCGACCCGTTGACCACCGAGAAGGCTCCGTGACCGGCAGTAGTGGAGAGTCCCAAGGCCACGACTCGGTCTAGTTCACTCGCAGCCCGACTCCACCCCCGTTCAGCCCATGACGAGGCATGGGAACTCCTGAAGGACCCGCTGGTCGCACTCCTCCTCGCACCGACTCCGTGTCGACCCTGGCTAGGTCTCCGGACGCTAGCATTGTGGTCAGCGGTGACGTTCCGGAAGCGTTCGAGCCTCTAACCGAAGACGACGAGGAGGAGGAGCCAACCACCCCCAAGGTTGCGCGCCTGGCCCAGCTACAGGTGGACGACGGAGACGAGCCCGGGACACCGACCACCCACGACCTGGTGGGCGCATGGCTGCAGGGACAGGACCATCACTCTTTCGCCCCTGGGAGGCCCAACGGAGCCCCCCCGCGAGCCCAACATCCACCGACGATTTGGACGTCGGAGCCGACGACCGGTTTTGGAGAGACCGCCCGCGAGCTCCACTCGAACGCGCCATAGCGGAGGCGAACCGGGCCTGGGAGGACTACGCTGGCGACAACGCCCCAGCTCCGGAGGAATATGAGCCCGAGAGTGGCCTCAGCTCTCGGCATGGGAACAGTGACGACGAGAGAGATGACGTGCTGGACATCCACGCAGAGGAGGGCCCACCCATCAATACTGGGCGCCCGACCCTGGAACTGGCGCCACTCGCACTGTAACCCGGCCTCGGACCTTCTCAACGGCAAGCCCCACTCACACCCGGCCGATCCATCCCCTCCGCGGTTTTGGACCGATTCTTGGGACCCCAGCGCAGGTGGCATCCCAAAGCAGGGACGAGGGGCTAGACCTCCAGCTATTTCTAACCGGCGGGGAGCAACATGAAGTACACCAGGCTCTCCAGGAGGACCCAGTGGAGGACCCAGTCCGGGGTGAGTCACACTGGAGGGTGGACACCCCGGATAGCAGTCTGCCCCCCGCTCTCGTCACATCCATCCAGGCTCAGGATCGCCGGCGCGTACGATATCTTCGCCACTTAGACGGCGTAAAATTTCGCGTCAACGTGACCGCTCGGAGAGAAGTCACCGTGGCCCTCCGCCCACTTCTTTAAACACCCCGTAGTAAAGGGGGGTGTGAGGACGCTTAAGGCGCCTCACATCTTCCCCACTTGAAACCCAGCATCTTGCCATTGAAGGCATTATTATGTTCCAGCCATTGAAGGTCTCACTATATGTTAAGTTTTCAAATATAGATTTAAGCTTAAAACCTAAGTTATCCTAGTTTCAAATATAAGCGCGCGAGATCGGTCAGCTGGCCAGTCGGGTCGAATGTCGATAGTGTCGATAAGTTATCGCAATCACCCGTGAACGAGCAAGCGTGCTGTTAAGGGCAAGCTTAGTGCTGTTAATGGCGCGAGCGTGCTGTAAAGCGCAAAAGCGTGTCGACGTGCAACAGCGATCGGCTGAGATCGGCCTTTTCTTTTGCGGCAGCCGAGCTGAACGAACCAACAGGAAAACAGCGGAAGTAACCAGCGGGCGGCGGCATCAGACCAAGCTCCGAAATAAGATCAGAAGCAGAGATCAGAGACAGACAATACTGAGTGCGAAGGATAGGGAAAATAAAAGAGTGAATAAAAGGAAGATAAATTTGTGAAATTAAACCCCCAAATGCTGGTAATAAAGTTTAGTGAACTTCGCGGAGTGCTTTTTCAAGTTGGCCAGGTTGCCGTATTGCGTTTCCGAGGTTTATTTTCTCTACGCAACGCGGACACCAAAGCTACCCACGTGCTACTCCAGGTCGGACAAGTTCGCGTGTTGCGTTTCCGAGGTTTGTTTTCTTACCAGACCGGAGAAAAGCGCGGGAAACTATCGCCGGCCTTTTCTACTCACGTCCAGGTTAGGGACAAGCTAATAAAATTAAGTGAATTTCACGGAGGGGCTTTTCGGGTCAGTCAGGCTTCTGAGTTGCGTTTCCGAGGTTTGTTTTCTCTACGCAACGTGGACGCCCATTCACGTCGGACAAGCTCCCGTATTGCGTTTCCGAGGTTTACTCTGCGCAATACGACCGCTTGCCGGACGGGAAAATTTCCGCCGATTTCCCCGCGCGCCCCCCCCCCCTTTCCTTCGCTCCGCGCAGGCCCAGTCGAAATCCCCGCGAGTTAAATCTGCGGCGGTCCCGTTTTCGTGTTGCGTTTCCGAGGTTTTCTCTACGCAACACGGACGACGAGGCCGGCCACGTGATCCCGATAACAAAATCCCGGCGGCAACTCCCAGTTCCGTTTTCGTCTCCTGTGTTTCTACAAATTTAACTGTAGAGGACTCTGGCCGGACTGAAGTCTATCCCAGCCTACGAAAAGTCCTTGCAGTTTGAAACAATTTGTATTCGTATGTGCTCGAAGTTTTTTAAGATTTAACCGAAAAGTAATTAATATTCCAGTGTACATGTATATATTGCCCGCAAGAAAACCCTATCTCCGCATCGGCCATGGAAACTAAGGACCACTAAGGCAAAGCGCGTCAATTAAGTGGAATCTTCGAAATTGTCCGGTTTAACCTGCTGCGAGCGTCCAAAGAGCAAGCGGAACACTACAATCTTCGATGCCGGGAGTGGAGCCCGAAATTTAGAGACTAGGTATGGCTGCGTCAGCACCCTCTTTTCAAGGCGGTTAAAGGATTTGCTGCCAAACTGCCCCTAAGTACGACGGGCCCTAAATTGTCACAAAGTTCACATCGCCTAACCTGGTCCTTTTACAATGTCCTGAAAAAAAGAGGCGCAGAGGGGTACGAGCAAGCCGGCGAGCCTACCGACTCCGACATCACAAACACCTCCGACGAACAATTATCCAAAGGACCCCATCCATCCCGGATCGCCGGATTCCCAGACCCGGCTCTTCGTTTTAGAAGGCGGCGTCGCGGACTGCAAGGAAGCTGAAGGATCTCACTTGGATGCTCGGGAGTTACGCGCAAAGTTGGAGGACATGATTGCGGTTAGGTCCGATCCAAGATCGATACCCGATTCGCGATCGACATCCCAGACACCCAGACGTCCCCGATCTCTCAGTCCTCTCCAAAGAAACTGTCCACCTGAGCGGTCCAGACGTCTCCGATGGCCAACACCAAACATCGCCAAGAAGGGAATCTCGATAACTGGTACCCAGACTCCGCCGGAATTGTATAGTTATTTCTATCTTGTTTGTTTATTACTCTATATTGACCTTTATAAACGTTGTGTAGCTTATGCCTCGTTTCGTTTTTAACTAAAACTAAATCTCCAACATTTTTTAAAATTCTATTTTAAGTCCTATCGTTATTTATTTTTTATGTTTCGTTATATTTTTATCCGTTCCGGCTCGTTCCGACTTATATACTACCAGCAATAGAAAGACAACTTTTGGGAAAGTTTCATGCAGATGGCTTTAAAACTAAGATACTAGTTTGCTTAGAAACGGACGGACAGACGGATGGACAGACGGACAGAAGGACAGAAGGACAGACGGACATGTCTCAATCGACTCTCCTAGTGATGCTGATCAAGAATTTATATACTTTATAGGGTCGGAAATGTCTTCTTCACTGCGTTGCAAGCTTCTGACTGAAATTATAACACCCTCTCCAAGGGTATAAAAATTTTATCTGATTACTGTCGAGTTTTTGTGTGTTGTTATATCTTTTATATCTAATATCGCAGCTGTAAAGCATATATATTTTCGCAAACCGAATAACCATTGGTTATTGCACATAAATGAATTTTTGCCTTAAAATTAATTAATCTGTTGTGCCATTTATTGTTCAAAGACCTTAGAAAGAGATGGCAATAGGTCTATATTGATTATAAGCCGTTGGGATGGGTACATTTCTTGCCATTTTGCAGATATTAGGAAAGCAAGCTGTCATAAATATAGTGTTGAACACGAACGTTAACAGGATTATTTTTATGAAGCTAAGCTGTACATTATCAATCCCAACTGCATTCCACTTCACTTTAAGAACTAAATTTT
Organism: Drosophila gunungcola; assembly: GCF_025200985.1. Classification (NCBI taxonomy): domain Eukaryota; kingdom Metazoa; phylum Arthropoda; class Insecta; order Diptera; family Drosophilidae; genus Drosophila; species Drosophila gunungcola. The sequence goes on along the minus strand of NW_026453224.1, from coordinate 159,076 downwards.
AAACATCACAAGGACACAGGATCACAGATATTTTTCACAATAATGACAAGATAAAAGTTGGTCATCGTTTCAAATACGTTTGATTGCACAAATTTTATATACAGGTCATTGGGGTCAGTGGGCTCTTAGAAACATAAAATTAAATTTTTTATATTTTTCATTTTCTATAGGCAGTAGCAGTTTATCTTCGCCGCTATATTATAATTAATCCAAGAATTATCCGTGACCTTAAAAATTTTTTGTTAAAGGGGCGCCAATCTTTCATAGATCGACTGCATACATTCTGTTAAGAAACCTAGTTGGACATTCAAGTCCCTTAAAGCTTATATAGATCGAAGAGTGGTAAATGCAAATGGGGACAAATTCATACGTCAGATAGATTAAGTCATGAGTTAAAAGAGTCTTGCTAAAGTCATTGACAAAAAATGAAAAACATTAAGAAGACTGTTTAGAGTATTGGATAAGTGTGTAGGTATGCTCGAGCTTACAGTAGTCAGTCCAAGGCTCTCCATCTCTTAGATTAGATGCCCCTTAATGAGATGCCCCTCAATCTCACCAAACCGCCCGTCAGGTTTTGAGATTCTTGAGTTTCGGCCTTGAGTGATTTCTTCGATTTTTCCACTCATCCCGTTCACTTTGTAACGTACACACCTAGACGGTGTACGATACAATTTTTGGTAGTATGTAAAGTTATAGGTGTAAGCGACTTATCATGAATAATAAATATTAAGTTAGTAGTACGTAAGGTTAAAGATGTAAGCGACGTATAATGGATAATAAATATTAAGTTGAAACCGAATATTAAGCCATAGTTAAGTTCCAAACCCGAGTGGCAACGCTAGCCGATATTTAGTAAGTTAATAGAAAATACTAGAAATTAAGGAATATAGCAGAAATCCCGAATGCGAGAAAAAGGGACAGTGGGGAAGGAGGTCACACACCGATCGAGTTGGCGGTCTCTTGTGTCGGAATGGTAAGACGGGACGGACGTGTCTCCCGCAGTAATTTTTCGTGTAACCCAAGTACCGCCTCGACCGCGCGACGGTACACGGCAAGTGAATAAGTGGGCTGATCAGTATTTTGAGGTTAGTGTACATATATTCCTCTCCGTTAAGAAAAGACGGTGTAGCGGACTCGTAGGAGGGTATTAGATAAATAAAATAATCTAGAAAAAAAAAAAATAAAGAGAAGAAGTGAAAGTGAAATCCCTCGTTTGTGACTTTTTTTATTCGTAGACGATCAGTAGCTTCTCTCCCCGTAGTTCATGTGACCTGTACGCGGACACCCGTCCCGTCTGGTCTAGTATCCTAGCTTCCCTCCCCGTAGAATTTGTGACCTTTACGCGGACACCTGTCCCGTCTGGTCTAGTATCCTAGCTTCCCTCCCCGTAGAATTTGCGACCTGTACGCGGACACCCGGCCCGACTGGTCTAGTATCTTAGCTTCCCTCCTCGTAGAATTTGTAACCTGTACGCGGACACCCGTCCCGTCTGGTCTAGTATCCTAGCTTCCCCTTCTCGAAGCGCTTGCGACCGGTACGCGGACACCCGTACCGTCTGGTCTAGTATCCTTGCTTCCCTCCTCGTAGCGCATGCGATCGGTACGCGGACACCCGTCCCGTCTGGTCTAGTATCCTAGCTTCCCTCCTCGTAGCGCATGGAACCTGAGCGCGGACATTATTCCCGACTGGTCAATCATACCGCCATCCTTTTCCCTTTAATCCCCCCCACGTCCGACAAATTATACCCGGCTTGTCCTCGCCCGAAGGTCCAGCCCGGTGGATTTTTGGCCTCCGACACGCGGAAAACAACTTATGCGCCCCAATCGCGGAAGTGACCAGTGAGATCACCCGTCGTTCATACCCTCGTGAAATCGATCGCCTGGCTTGGCCTCGACCCAAGGTCCAGCCCGTTGAATTTTTAACTCCGGAGCAAGATACGACGCGATCAACTCCGACATCACTCTCTCTTCCGGCGTCCAAGAGAACCCCCCAAACGACTAATTCACTCGTTGAATGAAACTCACTAGTCCGGTGTTTCGGTGATTTACAAATTTCTTGTAAAGGACTCCTGGATCCGACTGAGATCTGTACCCCGGCCAGAGAGCATCTTTACAAGTGGCGCCCGAGCAGGGACACCGAGACTAGCTAGAGAATCATCCAAGTGGCTTAAAGACCCACTGAAGAAAAAGGAAGGGAAGAGTCACCCGTACCGCTCGCATCCGACCTCCGGGAGGACCTAGAGGAATCGGGAATGAAGTTAACACCAAAAATTAAATCAAAGACTACAACAAACAATGAGTAACCCCAAGGAGTTTGGTTTCGCCCTGGAGTTTGGTTTCAAAGCCGACGGTACCGTCGAGGAGACCAGAAAGGCATTCGCCAGCCTCGTCTTTACAGGGTCGTTCCCACAGGGTGTGTGGGACCGACTGGCTCAGTTGCAGGAGCAATATAGCAGCCGGCCCCCAAGTCCGAATCTTCAGGAAAAAACGGTGAGACGGGACAATTCACGGTATCCCTCACCATTCCCATGACTTCCGGGACTACATCAATCGGGACTCCAGCCCGCCATCGTGGGATTCACCCAAGATCGACAAGGGCGAGACACACGGAGCAGCACGGCTCCCACTCAACATCTGCTCCCCGAGAAGATGCATAAGTGGAATTTACGGTTCGATGGGAGTTCGGATCGGTTGACTCTCATCGCCGCGCTCGATGAAAAGATGACGACGTACAGGATAAATCCAGAGGACGTACCCCGCGCTATGACCGAGATCTTGGACGGCCCAGCGGCACGGTGGTTTCGCACGAGCCACCTACAGTCGGCCTCTTAGGGAACTTTCCGGAAGGAATTCCTTAACTTCTTCCTACCACCTCGATATTTTGAGCGGTTGGAAGATGAGATACGGACCCAGGTGCAGCGGAGAGCCTTTCAAAACGTACTTGATCGAGCTCAGAACCAAGATGCAGTAAGCCGGCTAACGAGAAGAGGAAGAATTGTACCGAGCATAGGAAACTATGGCTCCAAAATACCGGCTATACATTAAAAATAGTGAATTCGTGACTTTGACACAGTTGACCCATATGGCCACAGAAAATGAGAGTGGCAAACAATTCGAGTCGACTCGACGCGAGCCAAGAAGAACCAACGCAGACAGGAAACGTGACCCAGATGATCGCACAAGGAACCTCTCGAGTGGACATACAGCGGGCTTGTAACCGCTGCGGAGAGAACAGACATTTCCAACGGAACTGCCCCAACCCACGTCGGGATTTCTGTTGGGACTGTGGGCGACCAGGAGCATTAACCATAGACTGTTGCCGTCGAAATGCCTCTCCACCGGAACGCGGGTGCGGCGTAGACGAACGGAGCAGAAACCCGACTCCAGTAAATCCACCGTTAAGGTTACACGGCGGGCTCATCACAGCAGCGATAGAAGTCGGAGGACAACGGGTGGACGCCATCGTTGATACAGGGGCATCGAGGAGTTTCGCCAGCGAAAGTTTTACTCACCTGGCCGTACGTGCATTTGGGACTGCCAGGCCAGAAGAAGCAGAGGCACTCAGTCCTATTCCTACCCGAGCTACGACCCCGAGCATCGACGCCGGCGCGCCCATTAGGATGGGGACGGTAGAACACGACGAGCAGCGACAGAGCACACCATTGAGTCCGGCCCAACAAGGCTTCATCGATCGGGAAATGGCCTTATTCGGGAGGCTGCATGGGGTGTCTCACGTCGCCGAGCACACTATCGTCATGCGCGACGATAAGCCCGTAAAACAAAGGTATTATCCCCGGAACTTCGCCATGCAACATGTCATCGATGCCCAATTTGACGAACTGCTCCGTGACGGGGCCATCGAACCTTCCAGAAGCCCGGCGATTGGCGCATGTGTGTAGACTACCGTCAGTTAAACGCACACTCAGTGCCCGACGCCTACCCAGTCCCGAGAATCAATCACATTCTGGTGAAATTACGCCCCTTCCAATACATCTCCACGTTGGACTTGAAACACGGCTATTGGCAAATACCCATGGCTAGGGATAGTCGCCAATATACGGAATTCACGGTTCCTGGGAGAGGATTGTACCGATGGAAGGTCATGCCCTTTGGGCTGCATTCTGCCAGTGCCACGTTTCAACGCGCTCTGGATAGCGTAGTTGGTGTCGAGATGGAACCGGTCACCTTCGCCTACCTAGACGATATTATTATCATAAGCGCGACAGAAGAACAGCACTTCACTCATCTCTCGGAAGTCTTCCGCAGATTGCGGGCGGCGAATTTAAGGATAAATCCAAAGAAGTGTTGCTTCTTCAAGCAGAAACTCGTTCACATCGGCCATGTCATCAGCAGTGATGGAATTCAGACTGCTCCCGAGAAGGTGTCTGCGATCTGACTTAAAGGAACTCCGTCAATGGATCGGGATGGCCTCTTGGTATCGGAGATTTGTCCCTAGCTTCGCGGTTATCGTGCAACCGGTGACCGCGCTACTTAAGAAAGGACGGAAGTGGACCTGGAGACCAGAACAGCAAGCCGCCTTGGAAGAAATCAAAAGATGCCTGACTACTGCCCCCGTATTAGGTTATCCGGACTTCCAACTGAAGTTCATTTTGCAAACAGACGCGATTGACGTCGGCTTTGGCGTAGTTTTATCACAGGGCTCCGAAAGTCAAGAAAAGTCATCGCAGACGCTAGCCTCCGACTAACCCCCGCGGAACAGAACTACACTACCACGGAGAAAGAGTGTCTGGCCATAATCTGGTCAATCAGGAAGATTCGGTGCTACCTGAAAGGGTACCGATTCGAGGTCGTTACCGACCATCTAGCTCTCAAGTGGCTAAATTCTAATGAGAGCCCTTACGGCCGAATAGCGCGTTGGGCACTAGAATTGCAACAGTTCCAATTCGACATACGCTATCGACGAGGGAAATTGAACGTCGTGGCCGATACACTTTCTCGACAGCCTTGTGAGTTGCTTCAAGGCGCTGTCGGACTCGAGGAACAAAAAGAGGAAAGACCAAATACATGATGACCCCGAGAAGTTCGCCGACTACATGATCGAAAACGGCTAGCTCTACAGGAATATGGGCTACCGAGCTGACGATGAGGACTACTTCCCGTGGAAGCTCTGTGTGCCCGCTTCCCGTAGAGGCCGCGTCTTACATGAGTGCCACGATTCCCCGACCGCAGGACACTTGGGAGTCCGAAAAACGATCACTCGTCTGACTCAGTGGTATTTCTGGCCCGGTATGTATCGGGACGCGAAACGCCATGTTCGCCATTGTGAATCTTGTCAAAAATTTAAGACGGAACAGACCAAAGCGGCAGGTAAGATGCTAACCCGTGTCGTCAGTGAACCTTTCGACATTGTTTGTGCGGACTTTGTAGGCCCACTACCCCGGTCGAAACAAGGAAATTATATGCTTCTGGTGTTTCACGACGTATTCTCGAAATGGGTAGAATTGATCCCACTCCGGAAAGCCACCGCAGCTCAAGTGCAGAAAGCGTTTCGGGAACGCATACTTTGGCGAGTGGGCATCCCCCGGAAGTTCGTATGCGACAATGGAACCCAATTCACAAGCCGGGTCCTAAAGGACTATTTCACCAAGCTCGGCGTAAAAATCCAATACACGGCTCCATATTGCCCACAGGAGAATCCCACAGAAAGGACCAACCGCACTGTGAAGACGCTGGTATCCCAGCTGTCGGAAGGCGACCAGAGTTCGTGGGATCAATAGCAGTATATCGGATTCGACGGGGTATAGCCCAGCATTCTTAACTCAAGGACGGGAACCACGCTTGCCTGCGATGCTGTATGATGAACTCACCCCCAAATCGGCGGTCGTGCATACAGGTCCTGAAGACAAGGCGTCTCACCTCCAAGGAATCTTCGACATCGTACGATCAAATCTTCAACGAGCGTCTCAAGACCAGGCGAGACATTACAAACTACGAAGGCGAGAATGGAGACCCACTGCCGAGCGGCAGTCAAGTCTGGCTGCGAAAGCATCCTTTATCGAAAGCAGCCGAGGGCTTCGCCGCCAAACTTGCTCCCAAGTATGACGGAAGGCAAGGCAGACGGTAGCTCGGCGTAGACAGACGACGGTTTACAGGCTCCTGAAGGATCCCGGTTTGCAGGAATCCGCGGAGGTTTGTGGAGCCCCCGACCCGACGGGTCGCGGCAATATTACCAGCCGACGTCGCCACAGTCAGCCTCCTACCGCCTCGAAGACGACGAAGATGACGCCAGTGACCAGGATCCGGAGGTATTCAGCAGGCCCCCACGTTCCAGGGAAAGCTCACCAGGTGGGGCACACGGTTACCCCAACGGACGACGACCAGGGGAGCCGTACTGTACGGAGTCCCGACGGCCCACATCGGAGGAGGATTATCCGTGGTCCAGACCCTCAGTTTGGCCATCCGGGATACCCAAGAACCTCCAAGATTCCCGAACGTGGAGCAATCTTATCATCACACGTCCGAAGACCAGGTCTGCCGGTACGCTGGACACGTATCGCTTATGCGTATCGACGTCCGCTCGGTGGTGATCAGAGTCCCGGAGTTACCTGCAGAGGGACCCTACGTGGACGAACCGCCATCTCCACCTCTGCCCCCGGCTTTGGAAAATCGCAGAGTGGCAGAGTCCGATGTTGACGTCGAGAAGGCAGCCGTCGAGAGGGCAGAACAACCGAGGACCCCACCCCGACAATGTCGTTTGCGGGATATAGGACCGGTACAGGAAGCAGGACTCCCCGAACCGAGGTGCGACCCCAGAGTTACAACGCCGGACTCCCCGGATCCCATATACCTGGCGGGATTCGAGTTGATCTCCGACAGCGAGGTTGACGAAGGAGAAAGACCACTTTTCCGCCGTTGCTTCCAAACATCGCCGCAGCAAGACCCGCAGGGCATGGACACCTCCGCAAGATCTCGCCCCGAGGGGGGGGGGGGGAAAGACGTTGGGCAGCTCTGCGACGGGGCTGTAGACCTCCGACACTTCCCCAACTGTGCTCATCCGATCGACCCCCTCACTGAATGGGAAGATCGCTTGCTCGACCAGGTCCTCATGGATATTTCTGAGATCGGTTCGACCGAATCCGCCGCCAGGGATACCCCGCCAAGTGCTGCGATGACGGGCGAAGTAAACGCCGTACCGACTTCCGCATTGGAGTTGGCGGAATCCGCAGAAGGGGAGGATGACCTCTGCCCATTGCCGGAGGGCTGGATTGGTGGTAGCGGTAGAGGAAGGTAGCGGCCCGGGCCGGCCGCGGACGCCGAGTCCGCATGGCCATAGAAGGCGACTGACTCCGGTTCATCGTCACCATCAAGAGTGACGGGCGCCTCTTTATCGCCCCACGGGAAGAATATAACCATTGTATAACCATTGTATAAGCCGCCAATAACCATTGTATAACCACTGTATAACCATTGTATAACCAGTCGAGTAACCATTGTATAACCATCGTAACAGATTAAGACCGAGTCCTTTGTTAGCTACACCGTCAGGTAGGGAGGTCGAAGAGGTGGGGCAATACCAATAAGTTTAGTTTACCGTTTCAGATGGATGAAGTAATTGTGTTGCCGGACGACTCCAACGACACGGAGGCCTTCCACATGGAGATGGATTACGTTGACAGAGGCGACGAAGCAATGGAGGAGGAGTTCCTCACGTCGGACGGCGAGGCAGACGGTAGCTCGGTGGAGACAGACGACGGTTTCCAGGCTCCTGAAGGATCCCGGTTCGCAGGACTCCGCGGAGGCTTGTGGAGCCCCCGACCTGACGGGTCGCGGCAACATTATCAGCCGACGTCGCCCCAGTCAGCTTCCTACCGCTTGGAAGACGACGAAAATGACGAAAGTGACCGGGATTCGGAGCTATTCAGCAGGCCCCCACGTTCCAGGGAAAGCTCACCGGGTGGGGACAGCGGTTACCCCAACGAACGACGACCAGGGGAGCCGTACTATACGGAGTCCCGACGGCCCACCTCGGAGGAGGATTACCCGTGGACCCGACGCGACCTTCGGTCTGGCCATCCGGGTTACCCAAGACCCAGTCCTCCGAGATTCCCGGACGTGGAGCATTCGTATCATCACACGTCCGAAGACCAGGTCTGCCGGTACGCTGGACACGTATCACTTATGCGTATCGACTTCCGCTCGGTGGTGATCAAAGTCCCGGGGTTGCCTGCAGAGCGACCCTACGTCGACGAACCGCCATCTCCACCTCCAACCCCCGGCGTTATAATATCGCAGAGTGGCAGATCCCGACGTTGACGTCGAGATGGCAGCCGGCGAGAGGGCAGGACAACCGAGGACCCCGCCCCGACGGACTGTGTTGTCCCCCGTTTCGATTTCTCAAAGGGTCCAGACATCCCCAGCCGTGGAGCGGGTCAAGAAGGCGAAATTGTCTAGCCGGAGTACTCAGACCTCTCCGTCTAACCAAGGTCGGTTGCGGGATGTAGAACCCGTACAGGAAACAGGACTCCCCGAACCCAGGTGCGACCCCAGGGTCATAACGTCGGACTCCCCGGATCCCGTATACCTAGCGGGATTCGAGCTGATCTCCGACAGTGAAGACGACGAAGGAGAAAGGCCACTATTCCGCCGTTGCTTCCAAACATCGCCGCAGCAAGATCTGCAGGACGTGGACACCTCGGCCAGATCTCGCCCAGATTATCTCCATCGAGGAGACGCTGGACAGCGGTGGAACGGGGCCGTAGATCTCCAGCACTTCCCCAACTGGGCTCATCCGATCGACCAAGTCACCGAATGGGAAGATCGCTTGCTCGACCAGGTCCTAATGGATATTTCGGACATCGATTCGACCGAATCCGCCGCCAGGGATACCCCGCCAAGTGCTGCGATGACGGGCGAAGTAAACGCCGTACCGACTTCCGCATTGGAGTTGGCGGAATCCGCAGAAGGGGAGGATGACCTCTGCCCATTGCCTGGGCTGAATTGGTGGCAACGGTTTATGTTACCTACCCAGACGTATTGTCCAGGAGATCAGGAGGATGGTAGCGGCCCGGGCCTGCCGCGGACACCGAGTCCAGATAGCCGTAGGAGGCGACGGACTCCGGTTTATCGTCACCATCAAGAGCGACGGGCGCCTCTTTATCGCGCCACGGGAAGAAAGGGGGGGGGTTGTATCGTACACACCTGGACGGTGTACGATACAATTATTGGTAGTATGTAAGGTTATAGGTGTAAGCGACTTATCATGAATAATAAATATTAAGTTAGTAGTATGTAAGGTTAAAGGTGTAAGCGACGTATAATGGATAATAAACATTAAGTTGAAGCCGAATATTAAGCCGTAGTTAAGTTCCAAACCCGAGTGGCAACGCCAGCCGATATTTAGTAAGTTACTAGAAAATACTACAAATTAAGGAATATACCAGAAATCCCGAATGCGAGTAAAAGGGAGCGTGGGGAAGGTGGTCATACACCGATCGAGTTGGCGGTCTCTTGTGTCGGAATGGTAAGACGGGACGGACGTGGCTCCCGTAGTAATATTTCGTGTAATCCGAGTAACGCCTCGACCGCGCTACGGTACGCGGCAAGTGAATAAGTGGGCTGATCAGTGTTTTGAGGTTAGTGTACATAATATTCCTCTCCATTAAGAAAAGACGGTGTAGCGGACTCGAAGGAGGGTATTAGATAAATAAAATAAAATAATCTAGAAAAAAAATAAAGAGAAGAAGTGAAAGTGAAATCCCTCTTTTGTGATTTTTTTTATTCGTAGTCGATCAGTAGCTTCTCTCCTCGTAGTGCATGTGACGTGTACGCGGACACCCGTCCTGTCTGGTCTAGTATCCTAGCTTCCCTCCCCGAGTATTTGTGACCTGTACGCGGACACCCGTCCCGTCTGGTCTAGTATCCTAGCTTCCCTCCCCGTAGAATTTGCGACCTGTACGCGGACACCCGTCCCGTCTGGTCTAGTATCCTAGCTTCCCTCCTCGTAGCGCATGCGACCGGTACGCGGACATCATTGCCGACTGGTCAATCATACCACCATCCTTTTCCCTTTAATCCCCCCACGTCCGACAAATTATACCCGGCTTGGCCTCGACCGAAGGTCCAGCCCGGTGGATTTTTGGCCTCCGACACGCGGAAAACGACTTATGCGCCCCAATCGCGGAGGTGACCAGTGAGATCACCCGTCGTTCCCACCCTCGTGAAATCGATCGCCTGGCTTGGCCTCGCCACAAGGTCCAGCCCGTTGAATTTTTAACTCCGGAATATACGACGCGATCAACTCCGACATCACTCTCTCTTCTGGCGTCCAAGAATACCTTCGGCGTGACCCCACAAACGACTCATTCACCCGTTGAATGAAACTCTCTAGTCCGGTGTTTCGGTGATTTACAAATATCTTGTAAAGGACTCCTGGATCTAACTGAGATCTGTACCCCGGCCAGAGAGTATCCTTACAACTTATTCATGCAATTCAGATTTTTGTATTGAGGCAATGTGCTTAGCAAATTTCTGCTCGACCAACTCAGCCAACGGAGGTGAATGTTCATCGGATAGTCGGTCTTTTTTAAGGTCCAATGCCGGATTTTCACGCAAGCGTTTTGTTGCTGGAACCATTTGAGTGTTTTGTATGGCGTGAAAGTGTGGTTGTTTTCGGTTCCAGCTTGTTTACCTCGACTTAACTTTTCTTAAGCAGTTTCGACTTATTATCTTGCTCGACGTTTTTAAGATTAATCCGAAAAGTAAATAATATTCCAGTGTACTGGTCTATATTGCCCGCTAAAAAACCCTATCCCCGCATCAGCCGTGATAACTAAGGACCGCTAAGGCAAAGCGCGTCAATTAAGTAATTATCCGGTCAAACCTGCAAGGAACGTCCAAAGAGCAAGCGGGACCCTATAATCTTCGATGTCGGGAGTGAAGGCCGAGACTACGGCAATCAGAAATACGGTTAGGTAGGAAAGAGAAAAAGGCAACTGGTAGTTTTAAGACAAAATGTATACACGAACCATGTGACAGTTAAGTACTTTAAGTCCAGAGTTTCTCTACACTAATAGGTAGGGAGTACAAATGGTAAGGACCTCGTGCCAGAAAGTTTAGTATACGCTATTTTCGATGGATGTCGTCATCGTTTTGATGGACTACTCTGACGATACCATGAGCTCCCACCCCAATCTTTTTGATCGTGACGAGTGGGTCGCAGAGGGGTACGAGGAAGCCCGCGAGGCTGCCGAATCCGAAACCAGTGGCGAATATGACGTTCACAGACCGGAGGACGAGGAAGGAAACGTCGCGGGAAACACCACACGACCAAATTTCCAAAGGATCTCGTCCATTCCGGCTCGCCGGATTCCCAGACCCGGCGTCGCGGACAACAGGGAAAGATCTCGCTTGGATGTTTGGGAGTTACGCGCCAAGTTGGAGGACATGATTGCGGTTAGGTCCGATCCACGACCGATACCAGATTCGCAATCGACATCTTGTCAGGACACCCAGACGTCCACGATCACTCAGCCCTCGTCAAAGAGAACAATGAGGCGCATCGTCATCATGTCGGTTTTATTAAAAATGAAAAAAAGTCCGTGCGTAGTAGAACCCCCTTCACCCCCACCACTCCTCGTTTTAGAGGGCGATGTCGCGGACAGCTAGGAAGCTGAAGAATCTCGCTTAATTGCTGGGGAGTTACGCGCCAAGTTGGAGGACATGATTGCGGTTGTCCGATCTACGACCAATGTCCGATTCGCGATCGACATCCCGTAAAGACACCCAGACGTCCACGATCACTCAGCCCTCGTCAAAGAGAACAATAAGGCGCATCGACATTATGTCGGTTTTATTAAAAGTGAAGGTCCGTGCGTAGAGGAAGGAGGCCAACACCAAACATCGCCCAGAGGAAATCCCGACAAGTTGTACCCAGACTCCGCCGGTCCTCATACCCGACGAGTTAGTCCCACCGGACCCTAAGCGTCACTACGGAGGAGTATATTTCGAGGTCTACGAGCTTATTATCGGTAGGGAGGATGAAACTGAAGACTCGCTGAAGGAGGTCCTAGAAGGCCCCCCGACGATTTGAGCAATTTGCCGGAAGACTGGGTTGGTGCAGGCGACCTGCGAGCTCTGCCCGCTACGGTCATTCGCCAGATCGCCGAGAAGCTAGCGGTTGAGATCCCTCTATTTTCTCCGGGCTTTTGAGCGAGGAAAGTGGAGGAAAATCGTAGAGACGGTGCAGTAACCAGAGGGACAAATTGAAATTCAATGTCAACTAAGAAAACCCTCTGTAAATAAATGATACATATAATAAAAATAAATTATCTCAGCTCTTATTGTTTTATAAGGTTCCTTTCCCCCGCTCTTCAAGCGGGAATTATAATACTAAAATGCGAAAAAACACGGAAATCCCAAAAAGGAGGAAGAGGGGAAAACGTAACGCAGCCACACAACGATTGAGATCCCTCTATTTTTTGCGGGCTTTTGAGCGAGGAAAGTGAAGGAAAATCGTAGAGACGGTGCAGTAACCAGAGAAACAAATTGAAATTCAATGTCAACTAAGAAAACCCTCTGTAAATAAATGATACATATAATAAAAATAAATTATCTCAGCTCTTATTGTTTTATAAGGTTCCTTTCCCCCGCTCTTCAAGCGGGAATTATAATACTAAAATGCGAAAAAACACGGAAATCCCAAAAAGGAGGAAGAGGGGAAAACGTAACGCAGCCACACAACGATTGAGATCCCTCTATTTTCTGCGGGCTTTTGAGCGAGGAAAGTGAAGGAAAATCGTAGAGACGGTGCAGTAACCAGAGGGACAAATTGAAATTCAATGTCAACTAAGAAAACCCTCTGTAAATAAATGATACATATAATAAAAATAAATTATCTCAGCTCTTATTGTTTTATAAGGTTCCTTTCCCCCGCTCTTATAATTATAATCGGTGGTCGGAATCCGATACGGAAGGATGTATGTGTACAACCCGGTAGTTAGTGGAAAGGCTAGATCCTTCCGTACTTGTGCAAACCGGTAATAAGTACAATAGAAAAGCTAGATCCTTCAGTATTTGTGCAACCCGGTAGTTAGGGGAAAGGCTAGATCCTTCCATGCCAATCGAGTAGTTTGGCATTAACCTAAAAGAAGTTCGGCTGCGGGCTCTCACTAAAATCCAGTCCGTGGAATTTTTGACCCGCAGACGAGTCGAATATTCGATATTTTTCTCAGATAAACTACAAGAGACCCGGCTACGCACTCGCCCGAAAATGCAGTCCTAGGAATTCGCCGTCTGGAGACAGGATACACAGGTGAAGACTATCCTGACGAACAGTGTAGAGTGTGTTGACATCATCCCTACTCTGAAGCTCCCCGGCAGTTTCATTCTTGCTTCGTAATGGACGGAAGGTCCTCAAGATAATTGCCCAAAAATCCCTGTTCACTAAATGACTCTCTAGCCCAGTTTTTTTTTTTGTAATTGTTTTTGTAAAAACCCATCGGTGGGAAATATTTAAATTTATGCTAACCGGTCACTTAAAATAAAAACATTTGTATCTCCGTTTCGCGAGAGTAGTGAATTATATTAACAAATTATTTAAGCTTTTGTGATTTCTTTTCTGTGTTGCTGTGGTTTTGCAGTTCCTATTTTGTGCTTTGTCCGTCTACGCCGTTGTGTTTTTTTTGGTGTTGGACTTGCATGCGCTTACTGCATTACAATCCCGCTCTCTTGATCTCCCGCTCTCCCTCTCGCTTTCTCTCTCTCGAAAGTTCCAAGCGTGCCATTTCTGCGCTCTACCGGTTCCTTTAACTGCTCGTTTACAAATTTCAGTTCCCATTCCCTGGTAATATAAATATAATATATAATATGAAGAAAAATTATCCGTGTTTCTGCAAGAAATGCAGTCTGATGATCAGGGCTGACTATTCAAATATGGTTAATGTTATTGTGTTTACAGAAACCAGTTTAAAACCGGAGATATTTAGTTCCGAAGTTTTCCCTGGTAAGTACACAATTTATAGGCTTGACCGTCCTTTCAGACGAGGAGGAGGGTATTGATTTCTGTTGACTCAAACCTCACGTCTGAATTACTATCTTTTAATGCAATAAATTGATAATTTTATATATATATTACTTGTTCATACAATCCGCCAACATCTAAGTTTCCGATTAAACCGAACCACCTCTCCGTTATATAGTATATTTTTAATGAACTGTCAGATAGAGATCAGTTAAAGATGAAAAAACTAATATTTTACTTCTTTTAGCGTAGCATGACTTTATTAACGGCTTGCTTGACGTAGTGCTATCTCAAGTGAACCATTTTCAGATTTCTTTGGGTCGATTACAGGATTTTTGTTTTGTGTCAAATCCAGAAAGCGTCTGCCGATTAATAATGTCACCACTTACGCAACCTAATGATCATTACCACACAATTTTAGAGCTAACTATTGATGCAGGATCAAAGCTTACAGAAAAATCCGAAAAGTCTTTTAAACGAATCCACTGCTTTCGCAAGACTAACTTTGACCGCTTAAATACTTGTATATCTGGCTTTAATTGGTCCGAACTTTCTATGTGAACAAACATGGCAGAGGACTTTAGTATCTTTTATAGTGCATTAAAATCCTTAATTTATCTCTTATCTGAGTGTTAGGACACAACGAGTCCTTTTTAAAGACTCGGTCTCTAAGCTGATCCAAGCTTCTTCAGGCATGTTACAGGAAAACCACATAAGCCCACTTCTTTTTTACATTATTTTTTAACGATCTCCCTTCAGTCTTGACAAAGTCGTGTGACCTTATGCACGCAGATGACATAATATTTTCCACAGCTCAGACTTACAAACGGATCTTGAAATTAAATAGCGCTAAATGCAAAATAATGACATTCTATCGGACCAATCCACAGTATGCCACGAATACTTTGGGTGGCTGTGAGTTGACTAGAATTACAAAAATTGTTCTTCTGGACTTAAAACTTAAATTTTCTGACCACAATTCATCTATGATAAATAATGTCAGGAAAGTGCTTGGATCTACATAAAGGTGGACAAAGGATTCGGTAATTCGTATGTCTCAAGGACCTTATTTATTTCATTAGTTCGTCCATTCCTAAAGTACTGCTCACCAGTTTGGAGTCCCAATATGGTGTGCATATAGACCGAATAGAGTCTGTGCAAAAAAACTTTTTAATATTTGCTCTACGGGGCCATAACTGGGATGCAAATCTTACCGTAGAACGATGCTTGGTATTAGTTTTCTATGTAAACTTATTCAGGGGGAGAGTACTGAACTACTGGGAACTATATTCCTTTTATTTTGAAACATTTTAGATCAAACTATGATATGCATAAACCATTTAGAGAACTATGTAATGACAATAATAAACTCTATCATATTATTTCTACTACTGACTCTTTACCAATTTTAAAAGTATTAATCTTATCTTACTTAACACGTAATTACAAGTAGAACTGTTAGATGTTTTTTTAGTTTAGTATATATTTTGAGTTTTTCGTTCTTTCACTGTCCGTTATCTTTCACCTCCCGCAATCTCGTTTTTACGCCTCGAGGGGAAGATGGCTCCGCGCGTAACAAGCTTTGTTTGGTGACGTAAGGGCCACTTGCTCGTACTGTTCATAGTACATCAACGTCAGAAATTTAAAAATAGCTATATCTCAACAAAGACGTTTATTTCTGATAACATCTACAGCACATCACTACCAGAAGTTGGAACAGTCATAAAAATAATGGTTAAAGAACATAAGAAAAAGAATTAGTTAATATATGAAAAGAAAGTAAGAAATATAGATTTATCTGTAGGAGATTAAGTTTTATTTTAAAAGCTAATCAGAACATAGGTTAGACTATAAATATAATATTCCGTATACGTGACGGAAATATAAGAAGTAAATAATATTACAATCCTAACAATAAAATTAAAAACAAACAGTTCATAAAGAAAGGTTAATGTGTGAACATTCTGCAAAGGGCCAGGAAGAATTATGGCTTGCATGCGCCTTGATACATTTATTCGTCTTATCATATATACAATTAAAACTTACATGATTATTAATCCTACGGTTAAGGCTGCGTGGCCTGAAATATGATGGAAATAAACCCATTTTTTTTAATAATGATTTTCTTTTATTTCTTTTTATTCATTCCTTAATTTATTAAATTTTTCGTTATAGTCAATGACAGGTAATTCTAATGAATTCCAAACAAAACTGCTATTGGCTCATAAATTTCTGATTTAAAACTGTGATGGGCTATTGATATTTTGTCATCTGTCCTTATAGTGCAACCAGGTGCGATAGTAAGAGTTCCTTGCTCCGGAAGATCTATTAATTCTAGTGGAAAATTATTACATTGTATCCTAGCCTTTGTAAGTCATGAAACCTTGAACAGCCAACAACCTTTCTTTTGTAACTCAACCCAGTAAGAACTTTCCTTAGTCATTTTTTTACAAACACCAAATGACTATTTGGTTTAAAAGGAGAGATCTCGCACGTATTGTCATCTATGCTACTCCCAGTCCAGTTACCTTCAAATATAACATTATAAGTTTTCCATTTTTGACACTTATTTAAGGTAGCTTCTGTCATTAAGTCATAGGAATCAAATTGAAATATTTTGAATTTAAATCTGCAATAATTACATCATTCTCGGTTTTCACTAGCGTTGGAATTACTTTAAACAAATGGAAGAGTGTCGACCCAATTAGGGGATTTCTGCATTTAAAATTAGTTTTTATATCTACAAAAATTCCCTTAACCGTTAACACAGGATTAATTTTATTTATTTCCGTTCTTGTTATTTTAACGGGTAGTACTAAAGTTTCTAGTAATGAATCCTCTATCCGAACTATTTCGGATTTTAGTTGGACAGGCTTCAATATATTTGAATTTAATCTACTATGGTTAATATATATAAGTAGGTTAATTACTCCTGCTTGAATCTTTTCGCATTCCTCAAATAAAGAACCTAACTTTTAGTTACCATAAGAAAGTTAATTGAGTCTTTATAAATATAATAACTTTCTTTCAAAACCTGTGTTATATTATCTATTCTCGTTTTCATGCTCCTAAAATTAGAGTTACTTCATCCGTATTTTTTTTAAGGATATTCTATGTCGACTCTACAACAGAAGTTTGCTTTTTTACTAATCTGACGTATTTTCCTGATTTTCTAAGAGGTTTTTCATGTTGGCCTCTAAGTTTTCTCTATCTTCAGCGTCCGTTATAACAAAAAGTTTGCGATAAAGAGAGCCCATAAACTCAAATGGAGCTCGCTTAAATCACTTTCTATCGTGGGTGATAAAAAGTTTATTATTGTCCTCTAAATCTGTAATCTGTCGTTGAGTGTTATCAAGGACAGTTATACATTGATCTTCAAATCCATGAAGCTTACCATACACCTCTCTCATTTTTTCATTTAATATCTTTCCCGTTTTTATCATATCGAAATACGGATCCATGTTATAAAACACAATTAGATCCCAAGACGATGCTATGACTTCGACGTTTCCCATCGGATCTAAATAAATTGACGTAGTGTTTTTTAATTTTTCGATCGACCACTTTTGTTGCTTTTGTGCAGATAAACTTGCACTAGACACTTGGCACATTAACATTAGGAATAACATTATTGCCATTACTCCAAGTTTATGGATTCTGGGGCTATTTCGTGTCCCCCTTGTCTGTCTCAAAAGACTAGGTGATTAACTTACTTCGGCTTCAATTCCAGTTAAAGCGCAAAATTTCGTAATCGGTCTTAAAATTGAACCATCTTGAAGTTTTATTTTTACTACTCTTCTCCTTTATGTTCCTCTTCTACAAAGTGAAAATTTTCATCTTTTAATAAAGATTTGTTAATATTCTGCAAACCTATTTTCCATTTTTTTCTTTGTAGAAAAGTGTTTAAATAGTCATTCTTCCATTTATTCCAAAATTCCCGTTTCATTTTTTGAATCAATTTCCATCTATCCAAATTTCCAAGTTTCTCCCCGGAAATTATTTCAATAGGACCTATAGTGGGCCTTCCTATCAGAAAATTACCTGATTTTACGTCTTCTAAATCGTCTACAGGGTTGCCCATATTCGACGGACCCATGTTTTTTTTTAAAAAATCAAAGAAAAAAATAAAAATTTGGCGGTTGGCAATCTTAATCATTTAATTTGTTCCAAGTAGATTTGTTTACATCAATTTTTGAATATGATATCTTTCAAATGGCCGCCTCTGGCGTTGATGGCGTATTGTGCCCTTTTTGCAGCATTTTCCATCGTTTTCGCCAACATTTCGGCCGGAATAGCGGCTATTTCTTCACGAATGTTGTCCTTGAGCTCTTCTAGGGTCCTTGGCTTGTTAACGTAAGCCTTTGACTTCAAATATCCCCACAAGAAGAAGTCAGGCGGCGTCAAATCGGGCGAACGCGGTGGCTTTTTTTTGCTTATTTACGGTCCCATTCAATGTGAAATGGGCTTCATCGGACATTATAATTTTGTTCCAAAATTGATCGTCATCTTCGGCCATTTCGATGACTCTCGCGTGGCGTGTATTGTTCAATGGTAAAAATCTGCTTGGACTGACGCTTCAAACGCGGTATGTCATTAAGCGATCTGGCATCTCTGTCAAAAGTTATGGCGTCGTCAGATGGGTCCGTCGAATATGGGCAACCCTGTATGTCAGGATTGGCTGTATACAACGTTCTAGAATTTAATACAGCTACAATTTGGCAAAAGAGAGTTGCCATCTCTTTATAAGCTAACAATCTAAATCCCCATTTATTCTTTTAAGGTGATATTTAACAGATTTAACTACATCATCCCATATACCTCTGAAATGAGGTCCTGCCTGGGGTATAAAATGCCATTAAATTTTTTTGTTTTCTAATATGGGAATGATTATAGAATTGTTATTAGGTACTTTCTGTAAATCCTCATTCAATTTTCTGGAGGCACCCACAAAATTGGTTCCATTATCACTAAAAGAATCTCCTTAACGCAGCTAAAAAGGCATCTGACGTCAAATCGCTTACAGCTTCTAAATATCTATATTGCTTCAAGCTGTTCCTCAATCCGAATATCCAAATTCGTCTTTGAATATAATTCCGCACCAAACTAATTCCGCCGTGTTTATGTGAATTTTTGATAATTAGTAAAGTTTAATGACACTTATTTAGAATTATCGGGTGTTTTGTGTGAAATTCGGCGCAGGAGTTCTGTAAATTACCTTCTACTCTTAATAGTCTTTGTCCAAAAATGGGTTCAATCCTAATATTTTACTTTTAATTCCAATATCTTTTTTAAGCTTAAAAAAAATTATCTTTGAACTAAACTGAATTTCTTGTTGTTTCTTAATTATTAATATGCTTGCTAATTTTATTTCATTTACGGTTAGAGATGCGGAAAAACATTTATTTTTTAATTTCATTTCAATAAATCTCAGGATATAAGCAATAACCCTTTTCAATTTTCACATACAAGAGTAGTTTTCTATTAGTGATAGTATAATGTGGCTCGGTTTCCCTGTTAAGGTAGTACTGACAATAATATTATCTGCTTCATCTTCCATTGGCCAGTATTTTTCCGACTTGGCCAACCATTGAGGTCCGTTCCACCAAATCTCACATTCTCGTCATTTTTCCGGTGTTACTCCCCTTGATGCTACGTCTCCTGGGTTATCTTCTGATCGAAATGTCTCAACTCCATCTCCTTAATTTTCCGTAATTCGTCTGTTCGCCGTCGAATAAATTTGTCTTGTGTGATTGTTGAATCACTCCAGCCATATGCCTTCGTTTGACCACCAGCTGCAAATTCGAGAGAAGATGTGCAGCACAAAGCTCTAATTTAGGAATGGTTTTTCGATTTTTCTTCGGATTAACTTTGCTCTTGCTAGCTATGATCATCGATGAGGTTCCCACCTTAGCATATACAACAGCTGCATATTCTTTATCGGACGCATCAGAGAATCCGTGAATTTGAACTGGCACTTTAGCTTGGGATTTCACCCACCTTGGGATTCTTATACTTTCAAGAGATCTTAAATTTTCTTTAAAGCATTTCCATTAATTGGCATCTGGATCTGACAAGTTCTCATTTTTGCTCTGTTAACCAAAGCAGTTGCATACATAATTTTTCAATTATCTACTTTAGTACAGGGCAGGGTTCACTACTAAAATTGAATTAAAATTCATCTTTAATCGGTTTCCATTGAAGACCAATTATTTTAATGGATTCATTTTCTTAAATCTGTAATATTTTATTTTCTTTGCTTTCCAGTGTTTCAAATATTTCTGAGATATTAGAAATCCATTTTTTTCTAATTCAATGGTGTTTTTTGGCTTCCAGTAGAACCTGTAAAAAGGTCATCCATATAAAAATCTTTTTAATTATTTCTTTTATTGACAAATTTTCGCATTAATTTGAAATTTCGGAAAGTACTCTTGTGGCTAAATAGGGTGCCGATGCTGTACCGTAAATAACCGTTGTTAGCTTATAATCTTTTACTTTTTGTTTGAATGTGCAAATATTGTTGATCTTTTTCATCCATATGATATGATATGATGATATTAAAGATATCTTTTTGGACTCTTGGTCCAACCCACATCATTTCACTTGGACTTTTGTTTTTTATAGTTTTCGCTGAGGCATCGAAATCTACATTTAATTTTGTTATAAGTCTGGACTCTCTTACAGCACCTTGATGGGGTAAATAATATTTTCCTTCTTTCTTGGCCTCTATCACGAGTCCAAAGATTATATATTCATGCATTAATTTTTATTTAACTTTCTCTCTAAGTTATAAAATTGCACTATTGCTTGCGCTTTGGAATTGGAATTTCGACCACATATCTCCCATTTTTATCTATTTTAGTGGTCTCTAAGAACTGCCTTTCGCAAATTTCTTCCTCAATGTCATTACTGTCATTTTCCATTTCCCAAAACCTCTCTAAATCTCCTACTTCCATAAAAGTAGCCAAAACTAATTTGGTACCTTTTGAATTCGTGCAACCGGATACTATCCATCCCAATTCAGTGCTATGTCCTAGGAGTCCGTCTATTTTAACTACTCCATCCTTTACAATATAGGGATATAAATCTACTCCTATAATAATATCTTCCCTACTTTGTTTATTAAAGTAAGAGTCCGCCAACGTATGTTTAATCCACTCTGACTTGTCAACGTCTATTGTTTTGATTGGTAAAGCCTTCATTAGTTTTCGAAGAATGATAGCTGCATTAAGGGGATTTTTTTGTATTGTCAAACACTTTTATCACTATCAATTAATGCCCTTAGGCATTTAATTCCATTTTAATTATGGTTTTTATTGTATGCACTTAGTTGAGTTCGATCAACTTTGGAAATTGGCTGTTCTGCATTCCCACGATCGCCGACCAAAAGTTGCAAGCTCAGTGCACGTGGCTATGTTCGTTTGAAATTTATTGTGGGCATTACATTGCTGTTTGTTGTGCTTACTCTTTTCTTCTGTCTGTGAATTTGAATTATTTTGGGTGTTTACTCTTCCCTCCTTAAACGCGACTGTACTCGGTCGCAACGTAGTAGAGTACAGGTCCGAAATGAGTGGGCTTGCGTTTCTGGCACGGAAGCTGGTGCACTTTCCGTTGACCAACGACTTCATAGGAGTTCCGTAATCGATCCTATTATAAGTAGTGTAACGACCCGCAGTCACAAATATGTACAATTCAACTTTCACATTAAAAAGCTTTAGCTTTCCAAATACTGGCCTTATATTATTCAAACGCGCGCCCAAAGCCAACAGCACCCGGTCACCCTTATTCGACGAAGTTATCGATCGCCGATAATCATCGCCCAATATCCCGATTTCCCAAAGCGGGATTATCATCATAGTCTGATCTGGTCAACATCAACAAGGAGGAATACCCGGGTAAGTGTTCTGGTAAATAGTCTTGGTAGTGGTGGTGGATCCGTAAGAGTTCGCCCGGTGTGGTTTTGAAATACACACCCAGGCCCGGTCGTGATCGCTGAGCCCAGAACGGTTTGCGAATTCCGGCCCATCTCAGTGAGTTCCTATCAGAAGTCACGTTTCCGGCTTCCGACCCGGAAAAGATACGGAATAAACGGCAGGTCGAAACTAACGATGCCCGGAAGCTCGAAACTAACGATGCCCTACGTTCCTACATCCCACTAGTAAATCCAAATAGATCGTTCCTCTAAACGACCCAGAACACTACGAAACAGTGCACCCATTCATTGCGCAGCTCCAGCCCCAATCAGTGCAACACACGGCCTTCCGTAGCGCCGATCCCGCACAGAAAGCAGTGCGATACTCAACGAGCTGCGCTATACTCGGCCCTTCCGCAGCGTCGATATCATCAAGCAGTACCACACTCGGCCCTTCAGCAGCGCCGACGCCGCTCAGCAAGCAGTATCACACTCGATATAATTATAGTTAGAAACATCGTCTTTATTAACCGTACTATTAAAATATAAAATACTCTGTAGCGTTCGATTTGTGTTATTCTTTGGGGAAAGGGATGTAAACCGATCTAAAGAGGAAATAAATTTCTGTCTCGAACCCTGGCCACGGTGAGCTGTACCGCCTCCCGAAACAGGGTCGGTACAGTAGCGCCCGAGCAAATTGAACACAAAAAGACATTAACCTCAAATAGAAAAACCAAAGATCGTTTACCCTCTTCCTCAACACAACACAAAATAATACAATGGCAGACAAGTTAACTCGAGGCTGGATAAGCAATGCCAATAAGTCCAACTGGAAGCCTATCTAATAGAATTCGAGGTCAAGCCAGAAACACTGTGCGAAGACATGCGAAGACAAATGTCAGATTTTATAAAGAACGGCAATTACGGCGAGGAAACTATCAAACGCCTTTTAGAACTGGCTCAGAAACATGCAAGAAGCCCATCACCAGCACCTAACGGAACGAGAAACCAACTGAAAGGCAGTAGCGGGACAACCGACACAGAGGAATACATCGAGGAAAACCATAAATACCTGCAAGTGCCGAACCCGACGGAGTTTGTCGAAGAAAAACCAGGACCTAAGCCCACAAGGACAGAAGAAAATGAAGTGGCCACGATAGGAGTAATACGAAGTTGGGGAGAAGAATACGACGGAACTGAAAACCCGGAAGAGTTCATAAGTAGAACAGAGGAATTGGCAGAGGCATACAGCATAGATCTAGATCATGCAGGAGGAGCAATGGTAATACTTCTCAGAGGCTGTGCCTTGGATTGGTGGCACACCCACCCAAACCCGATGCCGTCATGGAGCACCTTTCGAAAAGAATTCCTAGAGTATTTCAAGCCAGCGGATCATGAGGAGAAAACTATGGAAAGCATCACACATAGACACCAGGGGGAGAAGGACCCGGCGAAAGAATATGCGCTAAAACTCCGGAAAATCATGCGACTCACTACGCTCACAGAAGAAAAAAAACTGGAGTGGGTGTACCGAAACAGTCGAGTGGAGTACGAGCGATATGCTAAGCGTGGAGAATGCCAAACCCTAGCGGAATACCTCCTGCAACCAAGACATTACAGGATGGAATACGAACAATTCATTGCTGCCACAGGAATGAAACGACGGAAAACGGAAGACGCCCATGGGATCAGAGCGGGCACCCAGGGCACACACCACACCCGCAACATCACTAAAGTTCAACGGACGACGCCTACTAGGACAAGTCAACATAGGCAGCACAAGAATTCGCGGTGCAATTGACACAGGAGCCACACGGAGTTTTATCGGCCAAGAACTAGCCAGCAGAATAGCCAGACATGGAAAAAGAAAACAAGTTATTGAAGCCATAAGACTTGCAGACGGAACAAACAGAACGGTCACAGAGGCACTAGAAGTACCAATACAACTCGGGACACAAACAAGCACAACAACACTACTAGTCCTCGACGAGGTGATCGGAGACCTACTCTTGGGAATAGACTTCTTAGAACAATGCAACGCTACACTAGAATGTGGAGGCATCACAGCGAAAATTAAAAAGAAGAAGAGGAACCAACGCAGAAGCAAGAAACACAAGAGACACGGCATCGGATCACTAGAAACAGGGGATTTAACAGACGCACAGTTCCAAGAATCCCTCAAAAGGGAGTTAGAGATGATGAGCCAACTAAAAGGAGTAAGTCACATGCAAGCCACAAAATCTTCATGAAGCACGATCGCCCAAATCAACAGAGGTCCTACCCTCGAAACCCAGCAATGCAATCAATAATAAACAAACAAGTCGACGAGACGCATACCCAGTACCACGAATGGATCACATTCTCAACCAACTCCGCGAGGCAAAATACATAAGCACACTGGATCTGAAAAGTGGCTACTGGGAGATACCGATGGACGAAGACAGTAAACAGTACACTGCCTTTACGGTACCAGGACGCGGACTGTTTTAGTGGAAAGTAAAGCCCTTCGGATTACACAGAGCACCGGCGACGTTCCAAAAAGCGCTAGACTCAGTCATCGGACCGGAGATGGCACCATTCGCGTTCGCATACCTGGATGACATAGTGGTAATCGGACGCACGAAACGGGAACACCTGGAGAAGCTACAGGAGGTAATAAGGCGACTCCGCAAGGCAAATCTAAAGATCAACACAGAGAAATGCCACTTCTTTAAGGAAGAACTGAAATACCTTGGACACGTAATCAGCGCAAGAGGTATACACACCGATCCAGAAAAGATAGCCGCGATCCTCAACATGCCAAGCCCACAGACAACGAAGCAAGTACACAGCTTCCTAGGGTTTGCCTCCTGGTACAGAAGATTCGTCCCGCACTTCACTGAACTAGCGCAATCGCTGTACAACCTGGTCAAGAAGGGGACAAAGTTCAAATGGACCGAGGAGACAGAAGAAGCGACCAAAAACATAAAGAAAGCCCTAATCGAAGCACCGGTCCTGGCTTGTCCGGACTTTGGAAGAATCTTTGTACTTCAGACGGACGCCAGTAACTACGGACTATGAGCAGTACTTAACCAAGAGTACGAAAACGGATAACACGTTATTTAATACGCCAGCCGGAAACTTTCAAAAACAAAACAAAACTACTCGGCTACCGCAAAAGAGTGCCTTGCAATACATTAGGGCATCCAGAAAATGAGGATGTACCTGGAGGGGTACCACTTCGTCGTTATCACTGACCACCAAGCACTTAAATGGCTTAACTCGATCGAGAGCCCTTCAGGTCGTACCACAGTACGTATGGCGCTGTGAAACATGCCAACGGTACAAGACCTCACAGCAGCAGCCGGCAGGGAAAATGCTTACAGAAATAGCAAAAGCACCCTGGGAAACACTCTGCATAGACTTCGTTGGTCCACTACCGAGGTCTATTCACGGCAATAACATGCTTCTAGTTATGTTCTACAAGTTCTCCAAATGGGTGGAGCTAGCAGCCGTCAGAAAAGCAACTGCAGAAAGTATTAAAGTTTTACGGGAACAGATCCTCACACGATAAGGAACTCCGAAAAAACTCATCTCGGACAACGGGGTACAGTTTACGAGTAATAAGTTTAAAGCGCAGTTACAGAAATGGGAATCGTCCACCAGTTAACGCTCCATACACCCCGCAAGAGAACCCGGCCGAGAGGGCAAATAGGACAATAAAGACTATGATAGCTCAATTCTCCGGAACCGTACACACACGGTGGGACGACTGGCTACCCGAAACAACAATGACCATCAATAGCAGCAGGTCAGAGTTAACAGGATACAGCCCGGCGTACCTACTATACGGACGGGAAATACGACTACCTGGGAGCCTGTATAACGAAACCACACCCGGATTCCGAATGATAAAGGAAACGATCGAGGCACGGTTGCAACGCATGATAGAAACGAGCAAGCTAGCACATCGGAACATGGGAAAAGCAACACAAGACCAAGTCAGATCGTACAACCTACGGAAAAGAGACTGAAGACCCAAAGTAGGAGATCTCGTATGGGAACGACAACACCCATTATCAAAGGCAGCTATTGGTTTTGCAAAGTTAGCACCGAAATACGAGGGCCCATTCAAAGTGACTGGTTTCGTTTCAACAGTTATAGCGACAATAAGACAGGAAAAACACACACAGCATACATTAACGAACTGAAACCTGTAGTAGAGAACGAAGTAGTCTAAAGTGATATCTCCCGAACTGATCACCAAAAGCATTTCCTGCTTCAGAATGGACAAAAAACTAGAAAACTCTCTCAAGAAATACAGGGAAAACCTGGAGAACCTGAATCAGCAGCGGCGTCGAGTCATTTTACTCAAGGCCGTGGACGTGGCAGGTCCAGCTGGAGGCCGAAGACCAACCAGGGAGGCACCAGTCGCAAGACAAGCGCCAGCTAGAAAAGGAGGAGTAAACACACCGACGACGACCAGGACAACCCAAGGACATGAGGAAGGAACAAGATAAAACACTGAACAATCACAACGGAAAAATAGCCCAAACCACAGATCGAGATCCCCCCAACAAAGAACTACAACAGGAACCAAACGACATCAACTGATAGAGAAACAGCGACCGCAGACAGCATGGATTAAGCCGCGGCGCTTGTCTGATCTCTACAAGGACCTGGGAGTTGGCCCAGTAAATCTCTCTGAGGAGTCCCATGAGAATTGGGATGAGGAGTGCAACAGGACAACAAAGCCACCCATCGACACCCAACACGAGGAAAAGGTGGCGGAAGCTGTAGCCCTCCTAAAGTCCACCTGGCGCCCAGGAAGCCGAGGGACCCGGAGGGCGAAGTGGCAACGTCAGCGTGACGACCACGGGAGCCACGGCCTCACAAATATGTACAATTCAACTTTCGCATTAAAAAGCTAAAAATAACATTCCAAATACTGGCCTTTTATTATTCAAACGCGCGCCCAAAGCCAACAGCACCCGGTCACACTTATTCGACGAAGTTATCGATCGCCGATAATCATCGCCCAATAACCCGATTACCCAAAGCGGGATTATCATCATCGTCCGATCTGGTCACACTAAGCGGCGCCTATATAAGCGGAGACACAGCCCCAGACCAGTCACTTGCGTTCTGACGATTCTCGAGGAAACATCAACAAAGAGGAATGCCCGGGTAAGTGTTCTAGTAGATAGTCTTGGCAGTGGTGGTGGATCCCCAAGAGTTCGATTTGAAGTCGGCTCTACGACCTGGTGAGGATCAGCGACGCCCGGTGTGGTTTTGGAATACACACGGTTTGCGTAACTCCGGCCCATCTCAGTGAGTTCCTACCAGAAGTCACGTTTCCGGCTTCCGACCCGGAAAAGATACGGAATAAACGGCAGGACGAAACTAACGATGCCCGGCAGCTCGAAACTAACGATGCCCTACATTCCCACAGGAACATCCAAGTAGATCGTTCCTCTAAACGACCCAGAACACTAGTAATTGCGCAGCGTCAGCCCCAAGCAGTGCAACACATGGCCTTCCGTAACGCCAATCCCGCACAGAAAGCAGTACGATACTCAACGAGCTGCGATATACTCGGCCCTTCCGCAGCGTCGATATCATCAAGTAGTACCACACTCGGCCCTTCAGCTGCCATTGAATTTGTTCAGCAGAATGGTGCCTAGTAGTATTTCTTCGAAATCCGGTATATGTTGATTGTTGATCATCTTACATTCTGGTTCTCGAAGGTTTAAGAGAGCGTTTAAGCATATAGGATTCACAAGATTTAATTAATTCAAATAATTGTCTCTGACATTCTAAAAAATGTTCATATTTTATATCATTGATTATTTGGGCTTCTTTTATTGCTTTAATTTTTAAAGTTCTACAATTTTCTAATTTAATGGTTGGGGAACTAATAACTTGTGGATAATTTGACTTGAGCAAATTCTAATAATTCTTCTATGTTAAAAAATAGGTTGTTTTTTTTTTTTCTAAAAATTTCTTCCACTATTTTCGTTTCTGTGTTTGTAAGTACAATACAAATGAATTTATTGTGTTAGACTTGGCCCATGTTATTGCGTATGTTATGTTGTTTATTTCTTCTTTTATTTATTGAATTTTATACTTTAAATATTTGCTTTCTGATTTACGATTTCTTCCGAGCTCTGGGTAACTTTCAATGAAGCATTAGTAGCCTTAGTAAGTTGGTTAATTTTTTGATTAATTAATCTGTTAATTACTACTTGTCTATTGTTGTTTTCTAGCTGCTCATTTATCTTATCTTCTAAGATCTGATAGTCGTGGTGATCTGGTGATCCCGCCAGGCTTTTCCATGTAGTACCTATTGCTTCTATTGCCCTTTTTTGTCTTTTTTGAGTTTGGAGTATGCATTTGGATCTGTTTTAGTTCATAGGATAGAGATGGGTGTAATGGATGAGATGAGATAAGTGAATGAAATGGTTCTTCAAACTTCGCCGTGTATACATATTAATATAGCGATCTAATAAAAGACGTCTACATTTGCTGAGTTATAATTTCAAACTGTTTTTATTTCAATAAGATTCTTTGCAAGTAACATTGGTGTGATTCGTATTCTATTCTTATATATGGCCTACGCAGAGACCGCATCTGTTTTGCCCTGAGCGGGGGAGCTATATTTTGACCCCCGCCCAAGTCCTTTGTGTAGTGTGGGAAACATTTCAAGTGATAATATTTAGAGGCTCAAGTGGCCTGTACTTACAGATTACAAGTGCTAGCAACTGTTCCCTTGAATTTTAAGTAACAGATCGTAATTTATGGCTCTAGCTTCATTGACAAGTGACATGCACAGAACTCATAAAATCTTATATTTGAAGTCATTATCTTATTTCTAATAACCCACGGAGTGACTTGTTTATCCCTAAACTGAGAAAACATTCATAAGTGCGATAAGGGAGATCACAACTACCCTGATAGCACTTGTAGCTAAAACATTCTGGGATCGCTCACAGGAGGTCATTTTACAAGTGGCTGCTCCGTTCAGCTCATATACTTATATGTATTCGTGTTCATGTGTGAACATTCTGCCAAGGGCCAGCAAGATTAGGATTGCAGTTTTTATTTTTAATTGACATATAAAATACAAAATTTTACAATATACAAACATTTTATTTATCTAACAATTACGCTTTAAACAATTAAGCATCTTGTAAACGGCCTCCAAAAGTTATGGCTTGCAATTGCCTGTTAATGCTACACTTACGTATTGCATATATAATTAAAATTACAACGATCAACATACATATAATTAGAGAGGTATGACCAGATATATGATGTACACTTAATCCCTTCAATTCCATTTGTGTTTCTTTTAAATTTGCTAATTCCTTTGATAGCCTATTAATTTCTGCACAATGGTTGGTTGAGTGGCTCTCAAATGGGCTCCAAACAATTTTCGGTATATCCGTGATATCAGCTATATACGCTGATGATAACACATCTTGCCACTCTGTTTTAATATCATATTGTGCTACTAGTATTTTATCGTCTGTGCGAGCTGTGTAATCCGACCTTAGACTTAAAATTCCTTCCTCTGGCAAATTGACTAATTCCATTTTTGAATGTTCGCATTGAATTCTTATTTTTGTATTCACATGAACCTTAAAGAGCCAAGTGCTTTTTGCTTCTAATTCAACCCAATGCGAGTTAGAATCTAATATTCGCTTATATACACAATTAGCTGGTCTACCTGGCTTGAGTGGTCCTAACTCACATGCCAAATCGTTGGCATTGCTCCACGGCCAATTTCCTTCACAAACTCTTATTTGAGCCTGCCACTTTTGGCACTTATTCAAAGTGTTATCCGTCATTAAATGATATGAGTCAACTTCAAAATTGTACACTAAATACTCTGATTTTAAGTTAGCTATTAGTAACTTCTCTTCTGACCAAACTGGAAATACCCTATATAATTTCGATGGGTGTCTGCTAAATAATGGTATTTTAACAATTATTATCAATTTTTTGTATACAAACAAACCCCTAGCTGTCAAAAGCGTATCAACCTCTTTTAGTTCTGTTCCATTTCTTTTTCCTGGTAAAACTAATTTTTCAGATAGACTTTCCTTGATCTTAGATATTTCTCCTTTAAGCTTATTTGGCTTAAGAATATTAGTGTTAAGCCGGCCATGATTTATATCAATTAGTAAGCTGATTATACCTGCTTGTGTCTTTTCACAGTCTTCAATAAAGAAGTTTATAGACTCCTTATAAACGTAGTAACTTTCTTGAAGTATAGCTGTCATATTCTCCATTCGTTTGTTCATATATATGAAATTACTATTAACTTCCTCATTTGTCTTTTTAAGAACATTAGCCGTTGAATCCACTATAGACAATTGCTTTTTGCTTAGTTCATCAAGGCTGTATTGGTTATCTAATAAATTTCTCATATTTTGCTCCATTTAAATTCTATCATCTTCATCCATTATTCCAAACAGAATGTGATACAATGACCCCATAAACTCAAATGGAGCTCGTTTCTTTCTTTGGCTGCTATGAGCCATAAACAACTTATTGTTTTCTTCCAACTCAGTCAGTTGTTTTAATGTATTGTCTAGTACAAGGTTGCACTGATCTTCGAAGCTATGAAGCTTCTCACATACCAGTCTCATCTTCTTTACTAGAGCACTTCCTTTTCTTATCATTTCAAAATAGGCAACCATGTTGTAAAAAACGACTAACTTCCAAGAGGAAGAGACGATTTCTACTTCGCCCAATGGATCCAAATATATTGCTGACGTTTTATTTATTGTTTCCACCTTATACTTAGGTATATATCTGAGGAAGTTGCTGCATTAGACATCTGAGAAAATATCATTAATAGCTTAGCTTTAGCTTTATTTCAAGACTCTAAGGTGCTCCTTATTAAAAACATAAAAGAATCTTTTGTATCTTTTTGCTTGATGTATTATTCTCTGTTCCTTACCACGGGAGGAGGGCAATAGGAGATATTTTATTTTGCTACCTTTAGAATTTAAGGAGCTGGATTATAACTCTGAGTCTCTTACCACTGGTGGGGGAAAACTGCAGAGTGTCTCGAAGGACCAAAAGTGTTAGAGCGATCTAATAAAAGACGTTTACATTTGCTGAGTTATAATTTCAAATTGTTTTTATTTCTTAGCAAGTAACATTGGTGTGATTCGTATTCTGTTCTTATCTATGGCCTACGCAGAGACCGCATCTGTTTTGTCCTGAGCGGGAGAGCTATATTTTGACCCCCGCCCAAGTCTTTTGTGTAGTGTGGGAAACATTTTAAGTGATAATATTTAGAGGCTCAAGTGGCCTGCACTTACAGATTACAAGTGCTAACAACTGTTCCCTTGGATTTTAAGTAACAGATCGTAATTTATGGCTCTGGCTCCATTTACAAGTGACATGCACAGAACTCATAAAATCTTATATTTGAAGTCATTATCTTATTTCTAATAACCCACGGAGTGACTTGTTTATCCCTAAACTGAGAAAAAATTCATAAGTGCGATAAGACAGATCACAACTACCCTGATAGCTCTTGTAGCTGGGATCGCTCACAGGAGGTCATTTTACAAGTGGCTGCTCCGTTCAGCTCATATACTTATATGTATTTGTGTTCATTGTGAACATATATATATATATATATATATATGTTCTTATATTTTATGTATGATTTTTCCGGTTTGTGCTTTAATGGTTGACGTTTTATTTTCCGCTACTATTTCGGCTTTGCATCTAGCTTTAAGCTTTGTTCCTAACCTTTTATCTATTTTTACGTAGACAGTTTTACCTGGATAAAAAAAGAATTTTCCCATGATTGTGGCATTCGAAATCGGCGGTTTGATTATTTTTAATTTTCTGTTTTATTTCTTCTCGTTTTTTTTTCTATGTCTTCTGCTGAACTGGAGTTTGTGCGTTTGAAAAATATGTCTATGGGTCTTTCTTTTGTTAGAGAACGGATCGATTTATTATATTCTAGAACGCTTTGTCATTTTTGAGACACCGCATGATTTCGGAAAGGGGTTAAATAAAACCTTTTTATTTGTCCGTTATTTGACGATGCGTAAGGGGAAGTGGTGTGTACTGATAATTAGAGTTCATCTTCTAACATAAACTTTATTGCTGCTGAGACAAATAATCGTTCGTTGTCCATTATTATCCGAATTTTTAATATCTTCAGATGCTCTTGACTCTAAAATTTTTACTTGAACATATTTTCTATTTCGTTTTGCGTAAACCTTACCTTGTATGATTTAAAATAGGAAGGGTAAATGTTTTGAATTTTTCCCATTACCTCTTCGGATGTAATGATTCCGTTAATAAGCTTAGGGTCAAGTCTACTAGCTAACATTGCTATAAGTTTTTCTTCTGTGTACGATTTTTGTTGGATTATGTGTCTGTGGTATGTTGGGAATGGGATTTCGAAACTATATGAATCTGTGTCGGCTGTCAGTAAAAATAATTGGTTTTTAAATACGTTAATTGGAGCTTCTACCGAAAATATAAGGTTGTGTGACGAGCTTTCGTCGCTATGAGCTGATGCTGAGGAGCTGATTAAAATAATTTCCGCGGGGGCCCGGACAACGCATCCGTTACCACATTAGCTACTCTGGGCTTGTACTTGCTTGGTTATACTCGCCAATAAGGTCTCTCCAGCTCTTAAGCCTAGCATTATGGTTATTTACGCTATTCGAAAAACTCAAGGGTTGGTGGTCCGTGTAAATTACCACTTTGGAATACCCGTAAAGATAATGTCTTAAGTTTTGGAGCGCCCAAACGATAGCGAGCATATCTTTTTCGTTAGTTCCGTAGTTCTCTTCAGTTTTTGACAGGGTGCGGGAAATGAACGTTATTGGCCTATGGTTTTGTTTTTAATACTGCGCCTATTGCGTGACTTGAAGCGTCAGTAGTCAATTGGAATCCTTTACCGAAATCTGGATAGGCAAGGGTAACCTCCCTGGAGACGAGAGTATGTTTTAAATTTCTCGAATGATGTAATCGCGTCTTTGCTCAAGTTGATAGCAGTTCTGCTTGAATTGGTCTTAGATATACGGCCTTCTTCACCTCTTAGAAGAATGGTTAGGGGTTTTGCTTTTTTCGCGTAATCTTTTATGAAGCGCCTATAGAAACCTGTCGTGCCCAAAAAGAAACGGAGATCTTTTATTGTTTTTGAAACTGGAAATTTTGTAATCGCTTTTATTTTATGTATGTTGGTTTTTACTCCATTTTATGATATTGTGTACCCCAAGAAGTCTACTTCGTTTTTGAAAAAATGGCATTTCATTATTTGAACCCTCATAATTGCGTTTTATAGCGTTGACAATACTCTTTCCAAATTTTGACCGTGCTCCACTTCGTTTTTGCTAAAGACTATAATGTCATCAACGTACACATAGCAAATTTTCCCTATGTATTCTCTCAATACGTCATCTAATGCTCTTTGAAAAATGGATGGGGAATTTTTCATACCGAATCACATTGTGGGAAAATCAAAATTTAGCGGGATTTAATTGTTTCGATATTTATTTGAATGAAATACATTATTTTAAAACTTAAACGTTGGTTTTTATGAATTTTTTTATTTGAAATACAAAATTATTATATTGGAATCATATAGAAAAATATATTTTAATCCAAAATAACTAAAACAAAAAAAAATCATTATAAAACAATAAAAAGTATTTATTCATTTGCGATTGGTAGGGCCAATAATACTAAAACGTCGTGTTCTAGTGGAATCCGACTTTTTTTGGGAATATTTCGCAAGCTGGCAAGGAATGGATCCGAAGATACTAACAATCTATTTATAAGATCGGTGTTGGTATCTGTTCTTATTCCTTGCCTCTTGCTCTTCTTCCGATAGCTGTCCAATTGGAAGAATGCATGATGCTATGACATCTTTTCCATGATACCATACTTTATGAACAGAGACGGGCATGTTGTACCAAGAGTATTCTTTAAGGTACAATTTCCTGGTTTCTTTCGTGTATTCATCAAAAGCCGCTAAATTTATAGGAAACCCTGACCCTAAAGTTTCTAAAATTATGTGGAACCTGTGAATAAGTTCCAGATTCAGACCTGTTATCTCAGCAGTAATCTCTGTTTTTCTGAAAAAACGTCTTGCGGTATTCCCGTCATTAGTGTTACCTGCCTGTGGGGTTGGGACGTCTATCAATAAACCTAGTTTTTCTTTGAATTTATTTTGAATTAATTCCTTTCTGGCTTTAACCTGTAGTTTTATTTAATAACCTCTGGTTTGCCACACTTTTATATCGAGCCTGTACGCTACATTTTTTTTTTTTTTTTTAACCATTTTATTTACAATCTGTCTATCGTAGACAATAAGCAAATTTTATAACAATAACAATTACAGTAATAGAAAGCTTTCAGTAAAGCTTACTATTATATTACATACTATTTAAAGTTTTACAGAAACTGGAGATCGAGAACATGTTTTCTTTTAAGTCTTCTAATTTCTAAGCTGTTATCTGCAAGATTAATTGCTAGAGTGTGCGCTACATGAAGTAAACATTCCATGAATCGAATCCATGAATGCAAAGTAGATAATCCAAAGCTCATGGCTTGATCATTTAAAGGCTTATTTAAAATTAATTCTGGCCTGTTCATTTCCGAAGGTTTGGCGCCACATATGTAACATGTTTGAGTTGACGCTACGTTAGATAAAGCACTGCAAATTTTGCCGTCTATCATGGTCAGAATAAACGCTGGTTTCACCATTACATAGAAATTGTCTACTTTAATTTTAACAGGTTGAAGCTTTTCAATTTCTTTTTTCACCAAAGTCACTTCTTCGTTTACCAATTCCGTGGTTTCTTTTTTAAAGTTCAGCCTAATTGGGCGGCAGTATCTTGTAGATGAAGGTGCTGTATTTTGCCAAACTATGATTTTTTTACATCCATCAAAATTATAATTCATTTGAATAGGCACCATGCAAATTAAATTTATCACTAGTAATATTGTTAAAAAAATATATTTTTATTTTTAGTAACTTGATGATAAACCTTTTTATTTAATTTCACAAGTACAATACACTTAATTTTTCACAATCGAATTTCTTACTTCCGAACTGTTTCTTGATCTAAGATGGACTCCCCGCTTAATTCTAAAATCTTATCCAACGAACCTCGGCCAGAAGCTTTTCTTTGAGCTTCTCGAACTTTTCCTTTTGTTTAGAATATAAGCTTAGGATGAAATCATGGCATCCTATTGTGAAATTCAAATATGCTGACCGATGCATTTTGTTTGGGCTTGGATCGCAATAGTTTGAACTTAGAACGCAATTGATTGGGCTTCGAGTGGAAACTTATGTTTACTTTAGGATTTGTTTGTTTATTTGGTAGGGAAATCAAGAGCGGACCCCAAAGCCAAAGGCATGGGCAAAGACAAAGGCAAATGCAAAGGCATAGGCAAAGATTGTTTAAATTGAATTTGAAAAATTGTTTATTAATTCCATAAGCGGCCCGGTTTCACGGGTTGGTTAACTTGCATGTGCTTAATAAGTTATCATCAATACCATCTGATGATGAAAATTTCTGTTTATACTTTTTTTGCTGCGCTCCATCACAACCCCATTTTATTATCAACGATAGCTCCTTTCCACCCATTTTAAGATGTTCTATCGAGTTCAGTGCTTCTCTTTGAGCTAGGCATATCGTTGGATCGTATTATCAGCCAAGGATTGAACGTTACATGCTGCTAAGGACTCTGTTACAGTCACTTCAGCATAACAATCTTTTATACACTCCTTAATTTTATCATAGGAAGGTAAAAGATTTTTAACGATTTCATTAATCCTTTGGCGTATTGTGTCATATTGATGAACTGATAAATTAGCATCTTGAATCATACTCAACGCTTCTTCAGTAGGTATAGATGATTCAGTAAAATTTTGATTTTGAACATTTTTTATTTGGGTTCCTCTATTTGGAGAATTCAATGTCAATTCCTTAACAATTGCAGCAGAGTTGCGTTTACCTTCCTTAAATAGGTTAACTTGGTTTGCAACTGCAATTTTTTCAGGGCTAGTAGAATCAATAAGATCTTGTACCTTTCTTCTTTGGTGCGATCGCAGCAAACTTCAAATTTTTTTTGTGGTCTCCCAGGTTTGGATGAAAGAGAAATTTCTTGCAATACCGTGAATAGTAAATTTAACTAAAGGATGATAATTCCAAAAAAAATCACAAACCGCATCCAAACGCTTGTTCTTATCACTTGCAATCCAAATATCATAAATTTGTTTTTTCGTTAGTTGGGTCGACATTTTGAAAAATAAAAAAAATGTATGGGTGCTGCAAAAATACGCACGATATTTCAACTGAATGTAATAGCCAGCACTTATTCTGAAACCTTCGAGCTCAAACTTTAATATGAAACTACATTTTTTCTCCTTTAAACACAAAAGTCAATTGAAAAAAACCAGTGAAAAAGATCTGTTGCTTAGATAAGGATTGTGCTTGCAGTACCGTTTAAATAAAGCTCTAATTTTGTTTATCGTACCTTGACGAAACTATTTACAAAAGAAATGCAGAAAAAACAATTTGATTTCGAACTTCGCAGAATATCAGTACTTGAATAAAACGGAATTTCACTGTTCTACAATAAGTGAGAAACAGATTTCGCTAAGTACTTTCTTTGGATTTTTTTATTTTATATCTAGTGCGACGACTAGAAAAATAGTTTATATAATAATTATATACATTGAATAAAGTATTAAAAAAAAATTATTTGGACGAATTTGGTTAAAGTTGAAAAATTTACTTTTGTACAGCTAAATTGTAAGACTCCCACACTGTGCGAATGGGAGTCTCCTAAATTTTTATTTTCCGCCATTTACCGCAATGTTTTTTCTATGTCGGTATCTTTCAATGGTATTTGTTGAAAACGACTTTTAAGATCTAATACCGAAAAATTCTTGTTGTCCCAAGCTGTGCAATAATTTCTCCAATTTCGGGAATGGGATACCGATCTGAGATAGTAACTTCATTAAGTTTCCTATAGCCAAATACTAATCTGTACTTTTTTTCTTCGGACTGACCGGACATTTTCGGAACTACCCAGAGTGGTGCATTATATGGTGATCTTGAAGGTCTTATAATACCATCTCTTAGCATCTCTGTTATTTGTTTTTCTACTTCCTGTTTGAGTGATATTGGATATGGGTAATGTTTTTTCGTAAACTGGGGTATCTGATGAAGTTCTGATTTCACCTACTACTCTAGTTGTGTATGCTAACTTTGTATCGGGATCTGCAAAGAGGGTTTTGTGACTTTGTACGAGGAGTTTTATTATTGATTTCTGTGACTCAGTCATATGGCTGACTTGCGGTCCAATCGTATTTACTGCTTGTATTGCTAATTGATTAATTTTAATTTTGCGTTTATTTTTAAGATTTAATATATCATTTTTTACATCTATTATTGCTCCTAGGCTTTTCATTGTATCATTGCCCAAAATACCGTGGAAGGTTTTCAGTGTGTCTAGTAAAAAAAATTTCATGGATGTATCCGATATAATTGGGAGCTTAAGTATTGCGTGCTGTGTTATTTTATTGTTACCTCCGACTGAACTAACTGAAAAAGTGTTCTCATTTGGCTTTGGATTTGGTACTAATTGGTTTTGAATATAGTTTTAATTTGAGCCCGTGTCGAAGAAGGGTTGTGAGGAAAGATTAATTCTAAAAAACAAGAAAGAAAGAAAACTTTGGTAAGCCGAAGTTCATATACCCTTGCAGCTATTACAAAAATTAAATATTCTTAAAACATTAAAATTATGATTTACTTGCGTATATGTTTAAAAGCATCATAATACCATGAAGATTTTCAGCTTAATAATTCGATAGCTCCTATGACAGCTATATTAGATCGTTTTCGATTTTAATAAAATTAAAAGCGTAAGAAAAGAAAAAAAGAATTTAAAAAAAATGTTAATTAAATAAATGAAAAACAACAAAGTTATAATTGTGTTATTATTTATTTTTCCGATTGTTCCTATGGGAGCTATATGCTATAGTCGTCCGATCCGGCTCGTTCCGACTTATATACTACCTGCAATAGAAAGACAACTTTTGCAGATGGCTTTAAAACTGAGAGACTTGTTTGCATAGAAACGGACGGACAGAAGGACAGACGGACATGTCTAGATCGATTCTCCTAGTGATGATGATCAAGAATATATATACTTATACATAGGGTCGGAAATTTCTCCTTCACTGCGATGCAAACTTCTGACTGAAATTATAATACCCTCTGCAAGGGTATAAAAACAGCAAAGTTATAATTTTTTTTTATTTTTTTTCCGATTGTTCCTATGGAAGCTATGTAATTCAGTCGTCCGATTTTGATGAAATTTAAACCGTAATTCTGAAATATTTAACAATTACTTCATGTCGAAGAACTAAAAAAAAATTAAAAACACCAAAGTTATAATTTTTTTTATTTGTTTTTCCGATTGTTTCTATGGGAGCTATATGCTATAGTTCGATCCGGCTTGTTCCGACTTATATTCTACCTGCAATAGAAAGACAAGAAAGTTTCATGCAGATAAGTTTAAAACTGAGACCCTTGTTTGCGTAGAAACGGACGGACAGACAGAGGGACAGACGGACAGACGGACAGACGGACAGAAGGACAGATGGACAGACGGACATGTCTAGATCGATTCTCCTAGTGATGCTGAACAAAAATATATATACTTTATAGGGTCGGAAATGTCTCCTTCACTGCGTTGCAAACTTCTGACTGAAATTATAATGCCCTCTGATTATTGGATCACCCTAGTGTTTAGTTGCAAAATCAGCATAAACTTCTTTAGGGGCCGTGCCTGGTTCTTGGCGGGGCACGGTATGGTGAGTTATGTTGATTTTGCTAGTAAGCTTACGTAAAGTCATATATGTTTTCAGTTTTAATTTTGACATTCAATAAAGAGCATTGGCTTGAATATAAAACTCTGGCAGTGGCCGTCAACATTTACTCTATTAATTGAAATTGGTTATCGAGCCTTAAGGGCCGTTAGCAACGGACTCCCAACGTAGTCTTCATAAGAAGAGAGAAGAGAGCCAGTGACAACCGCCCGGCTCATCCATTAGCCAGCCTCGGTGGCAATTACGTCATCAACCCTTCTCCCGGACCAGCCACGGTGGCAATTGGATCGCAACTCCTCACCCTCACAGACAGCGGCGAGGGACAGCGCGTGACAGCACAACTAAAACATAATTGGCACCCAACTTTAATACCGAATCCACGACACAAATATATGTAGGTGGGCTGATCAAAGTTAATACAGTCAAAATTCAAATACACATACAGGGGAAAATAAATAAAAATCCCTACAAATTTTTTACCCAAAATAAAAAGTATACAGTTTAAATAAAGCAACTGTAAAGGTGTCTTACAAATAAAGTGAATTAATATCGGCCGTCCCTAAATAAAATTTTCCTTCGGACGCCAAGCACCCAGTTATTAATATAAATTATAATATACAAAATTAGTTATGTCGAATTAAAACAATCGGCCTCCCAATAACGTGTGTTTAGTATCACTAAATGAGTCGCCTTATGAGTTTTCCAGGGCCATATAGGGAAACAAAACGCGAACTTGACTGTGACAGTGAAGAAGAATTAATCCAAGATACCCGTAGATATCAACCAGCACGGGCACAACAAGAAAGTAACGCGGAAACCATGAACGCGACACAAATAGAGGCGTTAATTCAGGCCGCATTAACTAGCCAAAAACAGAGGCTCAGAGCCGAATTTGCGGGTCAGATCAACGCCGTTAACCAACAACTTCAGAGCTTGCGTTTAGAAGCGCAAGAGGTGAATCTTACCAGAGGGTAAAGGTAGTACCGGGAGCACCACAGTGCGATTTACCATTACATATAGTGAATCGATTCCAGATTTTACTGGCATACAAGATGAGTACGTGGCATGGAGGCAATCCGCCACCGATGCCTACGAATTATTCGAGTCTTATGAGGGCAGTTCCGCGCATTACCAAGCCGTTACTATTATTAGAAACAAAATTAAGGGACCAGCGCGCGCTGCTAGCTAGATTAGACTGCTCCTACGCAGATAAAACATCTTTACGCCTATTACGGCAGGGACTTGAGTCGGTCCGTCAGGGCGACCAAACACTTATGCAGTACAACGATGAGATCGAACAAAAATTGACCCTCGTTACAAACAAAATTGTCATGACACATGACGACGAAAGGGCTTCATTACTCAATACAGAATTTAGGGCTGATGCCCTATACGTAT
This sequence comes from Drosophila gunungcola, assembly GCF_025200985.1. Taxonomy (NCBI): domain Eukaryota; kingdom Metazoa; phylum Arthropoda; class Insecta; order Diptera; family Drosophilidae; genus Drosophila; species Drosophila gunungcola. The sequence goes on along the minus strand of NW_026453224.1, from coordinate 118,919 downwards.
TCATTTCCGGTCTAAAAAAATCACTAAGGGCTGTTGTATTTCCAGCACAGCCAAAAGAGCAGCACTGGCATTAGCTAGATAGGCAGAGGCCAGTATCGAACGAAGTATGTTCGCGGCCACATATACCAAAGTACTACCGCGGACCAGAAAAAAATCCACTTTTTTTTAAAAGCCAAGAAGTATCAGAACAACGATACATGGCGTAAACAGGACCACTGGGTAGATCAGGGTAAACAAAATCAATCCCCGGAACCTATGGACATTGATCCATCATCTTCTAAAGTCCGACATCCTACGGGTCTTAAACAGGGAAACAACACTCAATACCAGAATTTGCAAAACCCAAAGAGACCAAACTCTTCGAAGAGAATGACTGGACAAAGGCGCCAGCGGGTTAACAACGTTGAGCAAACTGCAAACGCGGAAGGAACTCAAGACTATGAAAACGCGGCCAAAGCCGCACTAAATGCAATTGACGATGACAGGGACTCATTTGACGGTAACGACCTCGTCAATTTTTTAGAGGAAGGTCCCGCTTGCCCTTCATTGAGCGAGGGCTGGCGGGGAAAACTATAAGAATCCTAATAGACACTGGAGCGGCAATGAGTTATGTAAAGCCTTTAAAGGAGCTGAAGAACATAATGCCTGTCGACCCCTCATTCACTGTGAGTTCCATTCATGGCATCAGTAATATTAAAGAAAAATGCTTTATGCGCATTTTCGGTCTAAAGGCTCAATTTTTTTTACTTGATACTATCAACACTTTTGATGCCATAATAGGTTTCGACTTGCCAACGCAGGCGGGAGCGGCATTAGATTTACATAACAGTGTAATCAGGTATGGAAACATATCTGAGAAACTCAAATACAACGAATGCGATAACGTGAACTTCCCAAATATCAATGACTTAGTAGTCCCAAATTCAGTGAAAGCTGCATTTAAAAAATTAATGATCCTTAAGTGGAAACAAGTGTTTTCGCACTCTAACGAGGCGCAACCTTTTAACACCTCGATCATTGCGAACCCGTATATTCCAAACTATATCCTTACCCCATGGGAGCAGCAGATTTCGTTAACACAGAAATCAAACAGCTGTTAAAGGATGACATTATCCGGCCTTCTAGGTCGCCATTTAACAGCCCAACATGGGTTGTAGACAAAAAGGGACTTGATGCAGATGGCAACAAGAAAAAACGGCTGGTGATCGATTTCAAGGAACTGAATGAACGAACCATCGCCGACCGTTACCCTATGCCAAGTATTCCTATGATTCGAGCGAACCAAGGAAAGTCAAAATTTTTTACTACCCTTCGGACTGAAAAATGCGGGAAGCATCTTTCAAAGGGCAATCGATGACGTACTACGTGAACAGATCGGGAAAATTTGTTACGTCTATGTAGACGATGTGATAATTTTCTCCGAAAACGCTGCCGACCACGTTATACACATTGACACAGTCCTTAAATGCCTGTGCGAAACCAACATGAGAGTGGCACCGGAAAAAACCAAATTCTTTAAAGAAAGTGTGGAATTTTTAGGTGTCGTTGTTACATCAAACGAGCCAAAACGGACCCGGAAAAGGTAAAAACCATTCAGGAGTACACCGAACCAAAAAATTTGTTCAGCCTCAGGTCTTTTCTAAAGTTGGCCAGCTACTACAGAATTTTTGTCAAGGACTTTGCTACCATAGGCAGACCACTTACCTCCATACTTAAGGGAGAGAATGGCACGGTTAATAAACACATGTCAAAAAAGGTGGCTATCGAATTCGATGAGTCCCAACGCAGAGCGTTCGAGCGTCTGCGAGACATTTTGTCATCAGAAGATGTGATATTAACGTATCCAGATTTCAAACTTCCTTTCGATTTGACCACCGATGCCTCAGCAAGCGGTATCGGTGCGGTACTGTCCCAAAAAGGCAGGCCAATCACAATGATATCTCGTACGTTGAAAGTCTGTGAGCTCAATTACGCAACCAACGAAAGAGAATTATTGGCAATTGTTTGGGCTATAGGAAAACTACAAAACTACCTTTACGGCACAAAAGAGATCAGGATTTTTACGGACCATCAACCTCTTACTTTTGCTGTATCCGAGCGAAATACAAATGCCAAAATTAAACGATGGAAGGCATTTATCGAAGAAAATAAAGCCAAGGTATTCTACAAACCCGGGAAAGAAAATTTTGTGGCCGACGCTTTTCACGAAAAAAAAAACGCTATACAAAACGAACCCCAATCTGACGTAGCCACTATTCATAGTGAACTTTCCTTAACCTACACGGTCGAATCCACCGATAAGCCCCTGAACTGCTACAGGAATCAAATAATCCTGGAGGAAGCAGAGCAGCCTTTACGGCGACACTTCATAGTTTTCGGGACCACAAACCGACACATAATCCAATTCAATAACAGGGACTCGCTGTTCGGATTGGTTAAAGAGGTAGTAAACGTAGACGTCGTTAACGCCATTTACTGCGACCTCTCCGCACTAGCATGCATCCAACATTCCTTGGTGACTGAATTCCCAGCACCCAAGCTCTGACATTGCAAAAAATTCGTGAATAACATCACGGATGCAAATGAACAGAAAGAAATAATTATCTGCGAACACAACCGCGCTCACAGGGCAGCCCAGAAAAATGTTAAACAAGTCCTTCAGGATTACTACTTTCCAAATATGTGTAACGATCCTGCTTTGCTGAGGTAGCTCAACGGTGTCCAGGTGTTCGTTCCAACATTTATTTATGTCAGGAGTGGTTGCTGGAAGAGTTCGACCCGGTTCCCAGAGTATGACACGTAAGCGGGGTTCAGTGAAATCGAATCGGTATGCGTTTATTAGGAATTATTGTGTACATATGATAGATAGAGTTCGTGCTGCAGGGACTCGCCCGTCCGTAGGATGCCGGGGACTTCTGCGTCGTCGTTCGGTGTCGTCGTCGCGGCCGGCGGCGGTGGCGGCGGTGGCGGCGGGCGTCCTGTGGGTGAGAAAGAAAAGGCCACGTCGTCCCTCTTGGCTATGCTTATGTCTATGGGGATAAGACAGTTTGGAGGCCGCTTGGGTCTACCAGTTTCGAGCAGAGGGTGGAGGCCGCTTGGGTCTACCAGTTCCGAGAAGAGGGGTGAGGCCGCTTGGGTCTACCAGTTCCGAGAAGAGGGTGGAGGCCGCTTGGGTCTACCAGGGTATGAGACGTGTCGCAACCACGAGGGGTCGGCCTTGCCGATCTCATCGGCCTTAGTTCAGGGCGCGCTGGGCCGGCGGTGGGCCTCGGAGAACCGAGTGGTGGTCAGGGCGCGTTGCGGACCGATTCAACCCGGGTGAGAACCAGGTGGGATCGGTTCGGCAGACGGCCGAGGAGCGCCTCGGAGGACCGAGTGGTAGAGTCCCCAGAAGATCGGGTGTCACTAATGACGGTCGGTCTTGGGGTGTGGGATCCCAAAGGTCGGATATCACTGATGACGGCCGGTCTTTAGGGGGGTGGGAGGAAGGGGAAGGGGGGGGGGGGAAGCTAACTACAATGTATTGGGCGGACGGGGTACTAGACCCTATCCCGAAAAAGACTCCGCAGTTATTTCCCAGAGAAGTTTGCTCACACCAATGCGTAGGCCTTACCTTCTCCGATCGCCGTCGGCCGCAGAGTCAATCTGTATGGGCCACCGGCGCCCTTTTTATATCCTTCCCGGCCCTTGCCAGTCACAATTAGTGTGACTGTAGTTTCCTAATCCTAGAGCTAGTGCCATAACGCGTGTGGCTTGTGGTAGCCGTTGGTCAGTGCGACCGTTTCTTTTGTTTGGCGCGCCCGCCCGGATATTTAAATTTGAATATTTCCGTTTTAACTTATATTTATTTCGGCTTCTTGCCTACTTAACTTCTTGCTTCTTGCATTTTACTACTATCTTAATCTATAACTACTGCTTATGTTTATTCTGTGCGCTCCTGAGCGTCACACCTCCCCCCCTCTTGAGAAGGCACGAAGTGTCTTATAGTAATTCGGGTTCCCCTTCCAAAAATAACCTTCCACGTCTTTTGCTCGTCTTTTACCAATATGCTCTGCTGCTTTCCCTTTCTCCTTCTGTTCCATCTTTCTTTAATCTCGTCGACCGCCCTGGTCGACATCGTTGCATCCCTTGGTAAGATCCACCCCATCTCGTTCGTGACTAACTCCGCTTGTGGTGCTTGTGAGTCTGGGCGTGCCTCCGTCTCATGGCCTGCTGCCGCTCCCTCTGCCTGTGCCTCAGCCGCTTGCGCCTCCGTGTCCTTCGGGTGCAGCTCCAGGATGTCCCGGTCTGGCGACGGTGTCCTTGCTCGTTCTACCTGTTGCTCCTGAACATTCCTGTCGGCCACTGCCTCAAGGGGCCTGCGGGGAACATGGGCGATCCGGATCCGTTCGCCTCTAGCGGTCGCCACGGCCGTTCTTGCTGGCGGTCGGGCTGTCTGTTGACCCTCTGGTTGCGACGGCTCTTCTCTTTGTAGCAGAGCTAGCCTGCACGTGGGTGGTCTGAGGCGAGTCGGTGCTGTCCTGATCTGTATGCCGGCCCCTGCTGGTCTCGCCGGTGTTAGCCTCGCCGCTCGTCTTTCTTGCTGCAGCCGTGTGCTGCTCTCCCGGAACTTCTTCTTCGTAATATCGAATTTGTTCATGTTGTTGTTTTCTGAAATTAACAATACATCGCATGAGTTATCTTCTGTTTCTTTATTATCAAGGTTGGTTAGTTCATGGTTAATGTCAATATATATTTTTAAATCTCCAATGTATGCGCGTTTTGCTTTCTTCGATTTACAATTTTTTAATATAACTATCACCGGCGAACAAAAATTGTCTACTACCCACTGCCCATTAGCGTTTAATTTTTCCGCTGCGTTGGATAGGTAGTGTGTTTTGCACCAGACTAGCTGTCCTACACTTGGCTTCCATTCTCTTTTACGTAGGTCGTTATGGTATTTTTGTGTCTCTGCTGCTCCTTCCATGTTCTCGATCGCTTCGCTTCTGATGCCTCTTAGTCTCTTCCACCTCGCTGCCACTGTTTCTGTCGCTAATCCTGACCCTTTGGTGACCCTGTCGAATAGTGCTCCCGGCAGTCGGAGTTCTCTTCCGTACAGTATTTGTGCTGGACTGAATCCCGTTGATTCGGATGTGCTGCTGTTATATGCTACCTACCTAGTTTGTTCCTCCCCTGCCATTTGGGATATCATGGTTTTTATGGTTCGGTTTGTTCTTTCAGTTGGGTTCTGCTGCGGCGTATATGGTGCCGTGAATTGTTGCTGTATGCCCCACTGTTCCATGGCGGTCTTTGTTTTTCCTCCCGTAAACTGGACCCCATTGTCGTATATCAGTGTTTTTGGCGCGCCAACTCTGGCGATTATCCGTTCACGAAATATTTTTAAGAATGCCTCTGCCGTTGCGCTCCTTATTGCCGCGAGTTCGGTCCATTTTGAAAACCCGTCCACTATCACTATTAGTGTGGTGTTTCCATGCCTCGTGCGTGGTAGCGGTCCGACGAAGTCGACACATAAGGTTTCCCATGGTGCTTCGGTTATTCTTGTCAGCATTTTCCACGCGGTTTTTTGTTGAGACAATTTGTATCGTTGGCAGCTCTCGCAAGCCTTTACGAATTTTACAATGTCCTTCCGCATTCTGGGCCAAAAATATCGTTGCATAACCTTCCTCTGCGTTTTTAATATCCACATGTGCCCCTCTGTTGTGTTGCAGTGGTTTTCTTTAAGCACCGTTTGAATCTCGCTTTCTGAAATGCACAGCTTCCATGGTTGTCTCTCTTTTTCTCTCCCGCATCTTTTGTAGAGCCTTTCTCCTTCTACTCTGAATTCCTCGTTGCTTGGGTCTTTCTGCGCCTCCTCGTATGCTTTCTTCAACCAATCGCCCTGACAGTTCGCGGTTTTTATTTCTACTGGTAGAGCCCTGGACAATGCGTCTGCTACTGCGTTCAACTTTCCTTTTCGGTATCTAATCTCGAATTGGAACGGTTGTAGTCCGAGTGCCCATCTGGCTACCCTCCCTGAAGGGTTTTCTATAGAGTTTAGCCATTTCAACGCTAGGTGATCCGTCACCACTACAAATCGGTATCCTTCCAGATACATTTTGTATTTGTTGATGCTCCAGTAGATTGCTAGGCACTCTTTTTCTGTGGCACTATAGTTCCTCTCTTCCTTGCTCAGCTTCCGGCTTGCGTAGAGATGACATGTTCCCCCTCGGCGTCTTCCTGGGTTAGTACGGCTCCTATCCCCAGATCTCTTGCGTCTGTCTGTAGCTTGAATTGTTTTGTGAAGTCTGGGCATGCTAGTACTGGTGCCATTGTTAAACTTTCTTTAATCTTCTCGAAAGCCTCTTGATGTTGGGTCAGCCATTCGAATTTTTTTCCTTTCTTTACCAGATCTTGTAAGGCACTTGCTTTCTCAGTGAACCCAGTGATGAATTTCCTGTACCATGATGCCATCCCTAAAAAGCTGTGTACTTCCTTAGTGCCTTATGGGGTTGGTAATTCTCGAATGGCTGCCACTTTCTCCGGATCCGTTCTGATGCCTCTGTCGGTTACAATGTGTCCCAAGTATTTTAGCTCGGTTTGGAAGAAATGACACTTTTCCGCATTTATTTTTAGGTTTGCCGCTTGTAGCCTTCTGAAAACCTCTCTTAATTTCTCCAAGTGTTCTTTTTTGTTCCTTCCGATTACCACGATGTCGTCCAGGTATGCGAACGCGAATGGTTCATCTCTGGGCCTATGACCGTATCTTAAGCTCTCTGGAATGTGGCAGGTGCGGTTGTGAGTCCGAACGGCATGACCTTCCACTGGAACAAGCCTCGTCCCGGTACCGTGAACGCTGTGTATTGCCGACTGAGACCTTCCATTGGTATCTGCCAATACCCCGATTTCAGGTCTAGCGTGCTTATGTACTTTGCTTCTCTTAGCTGATTTAAGATAAAGTCCATTCTCGGTACCGGGTAGGCGTCTTTTTCTGTTCTTTCGTTCAACAGTCGATAGTCCACACACATTCTCCACTCGTTGTTCTTCTTTTTTACCAATACTACTGGCGCGCTGTATGGGCTGTGTGATGGTTCAATCAATCATAGTGTCAGCAATTCATCCACTTGCTCATTTATTATCGCCTGTTGTTTCGGGTTTCGTGGGTAGTATCGTTGTTTTACCGGTCTGTCGTCCTTCATGTAAATTTTATGTGTTGTGATATTACAGTTTCCCTTCATTCCCTCGAATACTTGCCTTTGTTGTTCCAGAAATTTGCTGATCTCCTCCTCCGTCGGTTCCGTATCGTCTGTGCTCTGCCCGGGTTCTTTTTCTTCTTGTGTTGTCTTTGCCTCGGTGATATCTAACTCCAGGTTGCCGCATTGGATTCTTGTGCGAGTTTTGGCCAGAAAGTCCATTCCTAATATTATTCCTCCTGTCACCTGATTTAAGATGAGAAAGTCCAACTCGAATTCTTCTCCTGCGAACTGTATGTTGGTTGTAAACTCTCCATCCGATCTTTGCTTTGATCCGTTCGCCAATGTTATTTCTGTCCTTCCCTTCCTCCATTTTCCATATTTTCTCAATTCGTTGTATCTTCTCTTGCTGATCACACTCCGTGAAGCTCCTGTGTCTACTGTTCCTTTTGCTTTTACTGGTCCGATTTTTACTGTGACCAATATTTGAAATCCGTCACAACTTAATTGTTCCCATGTAGCTGGTATTTGTTTTTGGTCCTGAGCTGCCAGCGTTATCTGCTCAGGCCTCTGCGTTTCCCGCTCCGGCTCTGCAGCAGTCCGTTGTTCTTGTTCCATTTCTGTCGCATACCCAGCAAAACAGTCTTGGGGGGTTTGTGCAGGTTCTTGCGGCGTGCCCTGTTCCTCCGCATCTCATGCAGATTTCCGACGTCTAGTTCTGGTTTCCTGTTGTTATTGGTCTGTTTTTCTGTTCCTTCCATTGTTTCTATTTCTTCCACCTCTTCTGCCAACCTCAGGAACTCTGTAAATGTTTTAAAAAAGCTAACTACAATGTATTGGGCGGACGGGGTACTAGACCCTATCCCGAAAAAGACTCCGCAGTTAACTCCCAGAGAAGTTTGCTCACACCAATGCGTAGGCCTTACCTTCTCCGATCGCCGTTGGCCGCAGAGTCAATCTGTATGGGCCACCGGCGCCCTTTTTCTATCCCTCCCGGCCCTTGCCAGTCACAATTAGTGTGACTGTAGTTTCCTAATCCTATAGCTAGTGCCATAACGCGTGTGGCTTATGGCGGCCGTTGGTCAGTGTGACCGTTTCTTTTGTTTGGCGCGCCCGCCCGGATATTTAAATTTGAATATTTCCGTTTTAACTTATATTTATTTCGGCTTCTTGCCTACTTAACTTCTTGCTTCTTGAATTTTACTACTATCTTAATCTATAACTACTGCTTATGTTTATTCTGTGCGCTCCTGAGCGTCACATATGTCCAAACTCGCAAACGAAGTGGTTGTAAACTGCAAAACATGCACCAAGGGGAAGTACAACAGACACCCCAAGAAGCAAGAGTTGGGTATCACACCAACCCCCTAATATGCTGGCGAAATGCTGCATATAGACATATACTCTACGAATAAGAGATTTTTTTTAACCTGCGTAGATAAATTTTCAGAGTTCGCTGAAGTACAGCCATTACTTTCTAGGGCCATAGTCGATGTGCGCAGCCCCATATTACAACTTATACATTTTTTCCCAAACAAATAAATATATTGTGATAATGAGGCATCTTTCAACTCGGAGACTATAATTTCATTATTAAAAAATCAATATAACATTGACATTGTTAATGCACCCTCTCTACATAGGAGCTCAAACGGGCTAGTGGAGCGATTCCACAGTACCCTAACTGAGATAGCTAGGTGCATGAAAATCGACCAAAATGTTGACGATAACGTTGAGCTTATTATGAGAGCCACAGTAGAATATAACAAGTCAATACATTCAGTGACAAGACTGCCACCTAAGCAGGCCTTGGACTCAGCTAATGCCGAACAGAAATTGGCAATAATAAGTAATATTAAAAAGGCGCAACAGGCCAATCTAGATAGATTTAACCCTACCAGGCAAAACAGAATTTTTGAGGTAGGAGAAAAAGTATACCTCAAAAATAACAAGAGGTTAGGAAATAAACTTACCGCTCTGTACACAGAAGAGCGTGTACAAGCAGACATGGGAACGTCTGTCCTTATTAGAGGGAGGGTGGTCCACAAGGACAACCTTAGATAAAATACCCCTCAACTCTTCTTGCCTTTTTTACCCTATTTTCATATAAACTACACCTTAGCATACTTACTCCAGTTTAAAAACAGTAGATTTAACTTTTCGCTTGTTTACAGGATCGCGGGAATTTTATTAATAACGTTAACTATAGTTAGCGCTAGAGTGACGGATTATTCGCATGCGCAGTGTATCCCAATTACGGACGGAATTGCGTTGGTATGGGAACAGAGAAACTTGCTTCGACACTCAAGTAATTTGTCCGAATTTTCAATAATAGTAGAAGAAACTACTAGGTTGTCCGATTTATTCCCACAGTCTCATATGAAAAAATTGTTAGATGTCGATACCGAACATGTTAGAGGTTTATTGTCTGTTTTAAAAATACACCACAGGATGACCAGGAAACTAGACTTCCTAGGCACCGCACTCAAAGTAATTGCGGCCACACCTGATGCGGCCGACTTCGATATGCTAAAAATTTCCGAGGCACGTTTAATTGAGTCACATAACCGGCAGGCTATAATAAATACGCAGACGCAGAATAAAATTAATGAATTAACAGAGGCTGTTAATAAAATTATCAAGGCAAAACAAAATAATATAGTTGACACTTGTACGAGGTACTTTTGGCCAGAAACAGAATACTAATAACTGAGATTCAAAACGTAATGCTTACAGTCACACTTGCAAAAGCCAACATCATAAACCCAGCAATTTTTAATCAAAATGATTTGAAGTCTGTATTTGTTGATCACCCCACAGAAGTCCCCATCAATAGCCTACTAGAGGCGTCTAACATTAGAGTCCTTCAGTCCGATAGTATAATCCATGTGCTAATCGCATACCCTAAGATTAAAACAATTTGTAAAAAAGTCACGATCTTCCCTGTATCACACCATCATACCATCCTGCAATTGAAGGAGATCACAGTAGCCGAATGCAATAGCGACGCCATAGCAGTCACCGATTGCGTAACAACAACTTATGCGTCGTTTTGCAAGCTGGCGACCCATGATACTTGTGCTCGAGGCCTACACGCGGGGGGGTACCGCACTATGCGAGACGCAAGACAGCCACCTAAGCCCCATCACGTTAATAGATGACGGAGTAATAATAATCAACGAATGCCCAGCTAAAGTCAGCACTGATGACGGCCCTGAAATAGCCACCAACGGCTCACACCTCATTACGTTCGAGCGAGTGGCTTTCATCAATGGCACCAAATACTCAAACCAACGTGAAGCCATAAGAAGCCGCATGGCGGCATCCCCGTTACTCAAAATCAACGGCCACGATCCCACACTGAGCATGCCACTTCTCCAAAGAATTAACAACCAAAACTTGGAGACCTTGAAGCTTAAGGAGGAAGTAAAATCGGCTGGAACTATCGACAACTGGTTCGCGGTCGCCTTGGGAGCCAGGCTTCTCATCTGCTGCTCCTTCCTACTCATCATGATGCTGAGGAGGAGACGAGATGCACGGGAGATCCAACAAGTCGTTGCCATTTCCAGAAGACCGAGGACGGTCATATTCCTAAGAGGAGAATTGTTAACACTGTTAAGGAGTAATCATAAGTCGAAACAGATCTTGGGTGATTATTGGATCACCCTAGTGTTTAGTTGCAAAATCAGCATAAACTTCTTTAGGGGGCCGTGCCTGGTTCTTGGCGGTGCACGGTATGGTGAGTTATGTTGATTTTGCTAGTGTCAGCACTTTGCTGCACGAGCGGTCGGCTTGCCAGCCGCGCATAGCTTACGTAAAGTCATATATGTTTTCAGTTTTTGACATTCAATAAAGAGCATTGTCTTGAATATAAAACTCCGGCAGTGGCCGTCAACATTTACTCTATTAATTGAAATTGGTTATCGAGCCTTAAGGGCCGTTAGCAACGGAGTCAGTTACTCCCAACGTAGTCTTCATAAGAAGAGAGAAGAGAGCCAGTGACAACCGCCCGGCTCATCCATTAGCCAGCCTCGGTGGCAATTACGTCATCACCCCTTCCCCCGGATCAACCACGGTGGCAATTGGATCGCAACTGCTCACCTTCACGGACAGCGGCGAGGGACAGCGCGTGGCTGCACAACTAAAACATAATTTGTTTTCTTGTTGTTCGGTATAGCTTTGCCATACATATTCTTCGTTTACATTATTTTCTTCTACCAACTGATAATACTCTTGTTCTGAAGTTGATGTAGCTTCATCTGAATTTTGCTGCGCGGTACTTTCTGTCTCTGGCTGAATATGGAACTGTCTTGGCATCTTGTTATTATTTGGGACATTAGCGGTGCTAAGAGGTCTGTTCCCTGCATAATCGTTATTTGCTGATTTGTTTATATAATTTATATGACGCGATCGAACTGTCTGATTGAAGTCCATAGATAGCGGTTTCGGTTGTAGTCGTGGCGGAGGCTTTGGTGTGCTTAAGGGTGCTACTGCACCGGCTTGGTTTGTATAAGGTTGACTATAAGATTTGAATTGATTAGTTTGAGTAATTGGTAGTTTTCCAGATTGGTTTGGATTATGGAAGAGATGCGGATTGAAATTTTGTTTGACGGCTCCCATCCAATATGGTGGTTGGGGTTTGGGTGGTAGCATGGGTGCCCTCCTTAACTACGGAGTATTTGGTGTCTGGTAATTCCCAGCATTTTGGTTCTTTTGCATACTGCATAAAGCGTGTCCTAAGTCATGTGGTTCTTTAATGGCCAGCAATTGTGCCAGGTTTCCATTAAGGCCTCTGACAAAAGTGTCCAAGGCTTTTTCCCTGTACATGGCTGTCAGAGATTGTAAAGTTTCTTATGAGGCATCTAACCTGTCAATTTGGTTCAGAATTAGTGATAGTTGTTGATAAACTGCCTGATAATATTCTTCTATACCTTGTTACCTTGGTTAAGAGCATAGAGTTGATATTCTTAGGTCTTTAAGTCGCGCTTGTCGGCGAAATGTGCTGTTGAGCATTTAGAAATAGCTGTCGCTTGACCAGTAATTTTGTTACGAATTGCTAAAAGAATTCCATAATATTTTGGTGAACCGATTCTGTTTTCACGCTACGCTACTGAGATTCGTCTCTAATAGCCTGATTCCATTGGCGCATTTAAACGCATTTAAAATAATGCGCATTTAATTACACAGGGAATCCCAAAAGGCTAATATCCGCATTTAAAATAAATGCGATTAAAAACCATTCGCCCCATTCGAACATTTTAGAAAAAATACCGATGTTTAACGATATTTTGTTCGTGCCACCACTACAACAGCTGTTTTCTATATGCAAGATTGGTGCAATTTTTGATGTCTTTTGAATATAAGTTAACTGTGACCAGCCAAACCAAAGTCGTTGACTACAGTTTACGTAAACAAAATCGCTCCGCCTAAATTGCTGACCATGCAATGAGCCGGATGCAAACACTGTATATTTGCGTGGCCGCTGCGAGCTGTTAGCTTTAAGTCAATCCCTTAAGTTCAGTTCTGTATTAAATTCAATAAAGAGCACACTGCTCATAAAACATACTCCGGAAACCGCCGTTAAACAACTTATCATTTGAACACTGACTGAGTCTCTAGGCCAGCAGTGACCGGAGGGCAGTTACCCTCCTCCATAATTCATCATTTGGGAAGTCTTAGGCCAGCCGGCTGCAGCCAGCAACAGCCAGCAGCCTTCAGCCAGCAACCAGCAACCTACAGGCAGCAGTGGACCTGACGTCTACCCTTACCAAGAGGACAGGAAAAGCTACCGTCCTCCCACTAATATTCTAAATGGCGCTCAACTAGTGGTAACTAGTTACCCACTGGATAAATCAAAAATTTGGAAGAAACGAACACACAATTTACCAAACATATAAGTGGGCCCTTCGGCCAAATCTTTTATGTCTTCAAACAAAAATGTATGTAACTGTAAAGTGTCAGGGAAGACAAGCATTAAATTCTGTCCCTGCAACAACAAAACAAAAAATTTAAAATACATTAATAACAAGTGTGAAGTGAGTTTTTGGAAAATCTCAGTATTTATAATTTTATAATTTATAATTTAACAGCCACAGTTAGGTTATTTTTTATTGTGTCCGGTGGAGGAAATTTACCCGAATATTCCAGTAAACATTATATTTCAAGAAAAACTATTTCTTTTGGTGTGATTTTCAGGATCTTAAACAACCAAAATATAAAAACTATAGTTTTCAATGCGAAATTATTTAACAATATAATAAATTTATTAGTTAAAATTATGCCCCATAATTTTTCTTTCTGTGTAACGGCGCATCGCTATTTCGCCTAACATCTCAGTGATTTTTTTTCACTGTGTACTAAAAATAATTTTATGTAGCGGCCGCACATTCTGGCACCCTGCAGACATTGTTGGTGTTTTTATTGTCCCGCATATTGTGAAAAATTTATACTATTTTGTATTAATAACGCGAAAACTTTGTGAACGCAGTAGTTCGAGACGATTTTAATTTGCGAAACTTTGTGAAAACTATGTCGAAAGCGCGACGAAAAGGAGTGGCTACGATGACGTTCGATTGGTCACTAACTATTATATTTCAATAATTTCTCTTAGAACCTAACTTATGCTACGGTGGCGAGAGACGGGGCGAATTCGCAAGAGCGAACAGACGAAAGCATTATTGGCTCCCGCTCTCGCCCTACAACTAGTGATTTAAATACAAGCGCTGAGTGCGCAAACACCAAGGGACGACGTCCTTCAGCCCAGAACGGGCAACAGGGCCAGTCGGTGGACAGCTCGCCGATATTCCCCGTCCTGCGTCCTGACGTCCGCCACGCGAACCTTGCTATCGGCGCCGGCGTGCACCGCTACCACTCGTCCAATCCTCCCACGACGAGGTTGGGCTCCCCCTGGGCTCCCATCCAATATGGTGGTTGGGGTTTGGGTGGTAGCATGGGTGCCCTCCTTAACTACGGAGTATTTGGTGTCTGGTAATTCCCAGCATTTTGGTTCTTTTGCAGACTGCATAAAGCGTGTCCTAAGTCATGTGGTTCTTTAATGGCCAGCAATTGTGCCAGGTTTCCATTAAGGCCTCTGACAAAAGTGTCCAAGGCTTTTTCCCTGTACATGGCTGTCAGAGATTGTAAAGTTTCTTATGAGGCATCTAACCTGTCAATTTGGTTCAGAATTAGTGATAGTTGTTGATAAACTGCCTGATAATATTCTTCTATACCTTGTTACCTTGGTTAAGAGCATAGAGTTGATATTCTTAGGTCTTTAAGTCGCGCTTGTCGGCGAAATGTGCTGTTGAGCATTTAGAAATAGCTGTCGCTTGACCAGTAATTTTGTTACGAATTGCTAAAAGAATTCCATAATATTTTGGTGAACCGATTCTGTTTTCACGCTACGCTACTGAGATTCGTCTCTAATAGCCTGATTCCATTGGCGCATTTAAACGCATTTAAAATAATGCGCATTTAATTACACAGGGAATCCCAAAAGGCTAATATCCGCATTTAAAATAAATGCGATTAAAAACCATTCGCCCCATTCGAACATTTTAGAAAAAATACCGATGTTTAACGATATTTTGTTCGTGCCACCACTACAACAGCTGTTTTCTATATGCAAGATTGGTGCAATTTTTGATGTCTTTTGAATATAAGTTAACTGTGACCAGCCAAACCAAAGTCGTTGACTACAGTTTACGTAAACAAAATCGCTCCGCCTAAATTGCTGACCATGCAATGAGCCGGATGCAAACACTGTATATTTGCGTGGCCGCTGCGAGCTGTTAGCTTTAAGTCAATCCCTTAAGTTCAGTTCTGTATTAAATTCAATAAAGAGCACACTGCTCATAAAACATACTCCGGAAACCGCCGTTAAACAACTTATCATTTGAACACTGACTGAGTCTCTAGGCCAGCAGTGACCGGAGGGCAGTTACCCTCCTCCATAATTCATCATTTGGGAAGTCTTAGGCCAGCCGGCTGCAGCCAGCAACAGCCAGCAGCCTTCAGCCAGCAACCAGCAACCTACAGGCAGCAGTGGACCTGACGTCTACCCTTACCAAGAGGACAGGAAAAGCTACCGTCCTCCCACTAATATTCTAAATGGCGCTCAACTAGTGGTAACTAGTTACCCACTGGATAAATCAAAAATTTGGAAGAAACGAACACACAATTTACCAAACATATAAGTGGGCCCTTCGGCCAAATCTTTTATGTCTTCAAACAAAAATGTATGTAACTGTAAAGTGTCAGGGAAGACAAGCATTAAATTCTGTCCCTGCAACAACAAAACAAAAAATTTAAAATACATTAATAACAAGTGTGAAGTGAGTTTTTGGAAAATCTCAGTATTTATAATTTTATAATTTATAATTTAACAGCCACAGTTAGGTTATTTTTTATTGTGTCCGGTGGAGGAAATTTACCCGAATATTCCAGTAAACATTATATTTCAAGAAAAACTATTTCTTTTGGTGTGATTTTCAGGATCTTAAACAACCAAAATATAAAAACTATAGTTTTCAATGCGAAATTATTTAACAATATAATAAATTTATTAGTTAAAATTATGCCCCATAATTTTTCTTTCTGTGTAACGGCGCATCGCTATTTCGCCTAACATCTCAGTGATTTTTTTTCACTGTGTACTAAAAATAATTTTATGTAGCGGCCGCACATTCTGGCACCCTGCAGACATTGTTGGTGTTTTTATTGTCCCGCATATTGTGAAAAATTTATACTATTTTGTATTAATAACGCGAAAACTTTGTGAACGCAGTAGTTCGAGACGATTTTAATTTGCGAAACTTTGTGAAAACTATGTCGAAAGCGCGACGAAAAGGAGTGGCTACGATGACGTTCGATTGGTCACTAACTATTATATTTCAATAATTTCTCTTAGAATCTAACTTATGCTACGGTGGCGAGAGACGGGGCGAATTCGCAAGAGCGAACAGACGAAAGCTTTATTGGCTCCCGCTCTCGCCCTACAACTAGTGATTTAAATACAAGCGCTGAGTGCGCAAACACCGCCCCCTCTGAAGGGACGACGTCCTTCAGCCCAGAACGGGCAACAGGGCCAGTCGGTGGACAGCTCGCCGATATTCCCCGTCCTGCGTCCTGACGTCCGCCACGCGAACCTTGCTATCGGCGCCGGCGTGCACCGCTACCACTCGTCCAATCCTCCCACGACGAGGTTGGGCTCCCCCTGGTGCCACTTGGACCGCTGCTGGAGGCTGGAGATGTACTCCCGGGACTATCGCTGCCAAAACCTGTGCCTGAGAGACGAGACACCTCGCCATCGTCGCAAGCAGGTCAGGCTGATCTGGTCCGGGAGCGCCGCTGATGGTGGGGCCAGAAGAGGGCCGCCTCGTCGTTCGGGTCGCTGCTTAGAGCGCCGAGGGACCTGGAGTTGAGCACGGCCTCCACGCTGGTGAGCAGAGTTCCGAGCTCCTCCGCGGTCAAGAGGTCTTGGCCTACCGTCCGAAGGAACAGGTGATTTGCAGACTTCACACCTGCCTCCCATAGTCCGCCGAAGTGCGGTGCTCTGGGCGGTATGAACGCAAACTCGCATCCTTTTTTTGATGCGAATGTTTCGATACCGCCCCCCTGCTCCTCCAGACGGGCTCGGAACTCTCTCATGTGGCGATCTGCGCCGACGAAATTGGTGGCGTTGTCGCACCACACCTTCTCCGGAATCCCGCGACGACTCACGAACCTTTGAAATGCCAACAAGAACGCATCAGTGGTTAGGTCAGACACTAATTCTAAGAGACCGCTTTGGACGCAAAACAGACGAACAAGGCCACGTACGACTTGTACGGTGGCTTACCACGGATACGATACGTTGTGCTGAAGGGACCACAAAAATCAACGCCACAAATATTGAACGGGCGGAGAGCTCGAAGTCTATCTGCTGGCAAGTTTCCCATAATTTGCGTCAAAAGTTGCGGCTTACAGCGAAAGCAGCGCATGCACGACCGAACTGTTCGTCGGCAGACTTCTTGAGCATTAACTAGCCAGATTTTCTCGCGCAGACGACTTACGAGAGCTCGTGGGCCAGCGTGACAGTTCGTAACGTGCAGGTATGACACATAAGATCTGACGAACTGTGAACTTCTAGACAGCAACAACGGGAATTTGGCTTCGTACGGGATAGGAGCATTCAATAACCGACCCCCAACTCGTAGCAATGTCGAGGAGCACCAATCTAATTTATTTTCCTGAAGAAAAGGGATTAACTTTTGAATATTCGTTGCTACCGGTTTATTCTTCCGAATTTTACTTATGTCGTCCCTGAACTCGTGAAATTGGACAACTTCGACAATTTTATCAAAAGCGAAATCCAGTTCTCTTGGCGAAATACTTTTTTCAAAGGGCTTCGACACCTTTCTGCACCTTTGAATAAAACGAAAAACCCACACGAAAACTCTCAGAAGCTTCAGGTGCGACGAAAAGGACTCTATTTTCTGAAGCACATAATTTGCCTCTGGGCTGACTACGAGAGCTATTGCCGGTTTGCCTAGCTCCATCGACATTACATCAGCCGGCAGTTTGAAATGTTTATTTACAGGCCAATTATTTTCTGAGTCTAGCAAGAACGAAGGCCCACCGAACCAAATGGACGTTGTAAGCTCCTCTACGTCACATCCTCGGGACCCTATATCTGCTGGGTTGACTTTCGTGGGAACGTGTCTCCAAATTGATTTCTCCGACCACTCCTGAATTTCTGCAACCCGGTTCGAAAAAAACACCGACAACGACGAGGGATGGGTTTTAATCCAGTGTAAAGTGATCTCGGAGTCTGTCCACAGGAAAACATTCTCAATGGGAGAATTTAGCAATGGCCTGACACGATTATAGAGATCTGCTAAAAAGTGAGCTGCACACAGCTCAAGGCGAGGCAAAGTTTTCGTCTTGAGGGGAGCTACTTCCGATTTGAAAGACACTTTCAAACCTTCAGCAGTTTGAGTCCGAACGTAGATGCACGCTCCAAACGCTCGCATGGAAGCGTCAGCGAAACCATGTATTTGAATCGGGACTTGTGGATCTGTTTTGACGAATCGCGATACCTTAATTTTAGGCAGCTGCAGAAGCGTCGCTTTAAACGTCTCCCACGACGTGAGCAACTGCATCGGTAGCGACTCGCCCCAATCTAATTTTCGAAGCCACAGTTCCTGCAACAACATCTTTGCCTTTGTGACCAAAGGACACAAGAGGCCAAGTGGGTCGAAAAGTCGAGCAGTCACCGACAAAATATTTCGTTTTGTCGCGCGAAGATCCAGGAAAGAGTCATCCAACCGAAATTGAAAGTAATCTTTAACCGGTAACCAAACCACGCCAAGGGTCTTGGTTACGTCAGATGCGGATAACTCTGGGCAGTTTGAAAACCACTTTGCCAATTCAAAGCCTGCCTCTTGCAAGACCTGAGAAACTTCGTCTCGAAGGCTTTGCAGGTCCTCAACGCATCCGGCGCCAGTCAACAAATCGTCAACATAAAAATCATTCTGAATAACCTTTGCGGCTTTTGGATGAGTTGCTTGCGCCATCTCTCCTAGCCGCATTAAACACCGAATCGCCGTTCCATATGTAACGGTGTTCAACTTAAAGATTTTCAGGGACTCAGAAGGATCTCGTCTCCATACTATGAGCTGGAAGTTACGATCAGCTTCGTCCACCATCACTTGGCGATACATCTTTTTGACGTCGGCCGCAAGGGCAAACTTATGCAATCTAAACCGAAGCAGAGTCGAGTACAGCTCCTCTTGAATAGTTGGGCCTACCATCAAGATGTCATTCAACGCTACCTGCGTAGAAGTACGGCTCGATGCATCGAAAACTACTCTCAACTTAGTTGAAGTACTTTGTGGCCGTAAAACGCATTGGTGCGGAATGAAATAGTGCGGAGTATTCGGAATTTTGTCATTGGTGGAGGACATGTGGCCCAGTGAAACATATTCCTCCATGAATTCAATATACATCTTCTTCAGCAAAGGGTCCTTTGACAATTTCCTTTCTAGCGACAAAAATCTACGTTTCGCAACTTCGTAAGACGAACCAAGAGTATTTGGGTCAGATTTAAACGGCAAACGAACCGAAAATCTACCGGACGACAATCTTTGAGTATTTTTCTCAAAGTGTTGTTGACAGAGTTGTTGCTCAGGAGTATGGACTTTAGCCTTGGGCGGCAAATCCTCCACAGACCAAAATTTCTGCAGGGTTGTGTCAATTGACTCCAAAGCTTCCTCCTGGCAGCTGAGATGTACCATTTTTTCAGCGTTTTTATTATTTTCAGAGGCACATCTGCCTGACACTATCCAGCCGAGAACTGTCTTTTGTAGGATGGGGAATTCAGGCCCCTGCTTTATCTGGCCAATAGATAAAAGTTCAAAGAATGTTTCAGCGCCGATAAGCATATCTATTTTTTGGGGCTTGAAGAAGAACGGATCTGCCAACTGAATATTTTCAGGCACCCTCCACCCGCTGGTGTTCACCGCTTGACCCGGATGATAACCAGAAATATTTTTCATAATCCAAAAATCGGACGACAATTGGCTGTTCCCTACTCGCGACTTCACAATCGTCTGTATTTTTTTTTGTGGCTTGGGCATTAGTTCCACCAATGCCTCGCAAGCTCATGCACACGTCCTCTCTTGTAATTTTGAGCCTCTGAGCGAGCTCGTCGGTTACAAAGTTTATTTGTGAACCAGAGTCGAGCAACGCTCGAGCTAATACAAACTCGCCGCTTTTTGTTTGGACGCTCACAACAGCAGTTGCAAGAATGACTCGATCCGATGCATTCGCATGCAAAACATGCGAAGTGGATGGAGACTCCTGCATGAGCGTGGGCTGAGAAGGAGGTGGCAACGCGAGATTTGTGTTTGGGGCATATATGTGTAGCAAAGTGTGATGTGAGGCATTGCACACTCTACATCTGTTCGATTTGCATTTTTTGACAGTGTGACCCTTTCTTAAGCAGTTAATGCATAAGGGTGCTCTTTTAGCGAAATCGAATCTTTGCTGAACTGTTAGGGCTGCGAAAGAAGCGCAGTTTCCAATCTGATGTTCAGCTGAATTGCAATACATGCATTGAACAGAGTCGTTCCTGGCAGCGACAAACGAAAAACTCCTATTTCCATTCTTCTTAGGGTTAGATTGGGTCTGCTGAACAGTTTTGGGCTTGGAAGCCTCTTCTGCTACCATGTGTTGGTATCGCTTGTTGAGGGCCGCCTCACATTCGCTCCAAAGTGGAAGCGAATTATAATCTAACTGTTCTTCCCATTTTCTTTAAGTTCCTGCATCGACCTTGCTCACTACCAGATGTATTAAAATGGCATTAGTAATGCGTCTATCATCCCCAATAGACAGCAAGGAGTCATACAAGGCTGTGACCGTGTCGATGAGGGTTCTCAAGGCTGTAGCTGAAGGCTGGGAAATTTTTTGCAAATTAAAAAGTGTCGATATGTTGTCAAAAAAAATAAGACAATCATTATCGTACACCCGCTTCAGGCTAGCAAGGGCTTTGGGATAATTTTCGGCAGTGACTTGAAAGGCCCTAACTGTTCCTAGAGCGTCTCCAGCTAAACACGAAATTAAATGATTGAATTTTTCAATATCGTGTAAAGTGTCATCTTTGTCAACGAAAGTTTCGAAAAGGCTAATGAAATTTTTAAATTCGGAGTGTTTTCCGCTAAAAGTTGGGAGAACAACGCTCGGCTGACGGCATTGAGGCGGACGATTTGCTGGCGGAGCGGATTTCTCGATATTATTTTGTTTGGACTTATTTAAAATTGAAATCAGCAATGACTTTGTCATTACGGCCCTCTCTTCCAACTCTTCGCGGTATACATCTTTTGTATCTTTCACTTCTATTTGGTTTTGCAAATGTGAAGCATTTTCAATGTGCGTATTTAGAATCTCTAATTGACACTCAAGCTCGACCGGATTTATACATAATTTAGCTTCTTTTAAGTGGCGATAAGTTCGGTTAATACTTTTCATGCAAACATCTCGTTGGTGTTTAAGCTCTTCGATATCCTTAGTTGCCATTGCGTTTATTTGTATTTATTTGGTTGGTATCGAAGAGGTGTTGAATATTTATTTTTATTAAATTATTTATTTGTTAATAATATAATAAAAATCAACGAGTAATATACCGATCGCACACGGTGTAAGGGAGCTAAGTGCCGAGAGAATTACAGCGAAAAATCTAAATAGGGTTTTATATTTTTTATATAAACCCTGCGACAGTTTATGCCGCACGCACGCACTGTAGGGGAGCTACCGCTCAAGCTCAAGCGTACCGAAAAAAACGAACAAACGTTTAGGCAGACCGAAAATAGCACTGCTGCAGCGATCGAGAACGAAAACGACAAAAGATAACTCGAAATAGCGGCAGCGGTGTCGGTGTGCGTGTGTATGTGTACGCGGCTAGCGGCTCTTCCTATGCAAATGCTAACGGAGAATGATACACTGACCGATAACTAATGGCAACGAATATATAAGCCTGACGCCAAAATGCGCTCAAAATTATGAAAAGCGCGGAAAAATTGGAAAAGCGCGGGAAAATTCTGAAAAGCGCGGGAAATGTTCGGACAAACTGCGGAGAAAGTTATTGCCGCTAATTTTCTGAGAGCTACACTTTTCACAATTTGCACTTTTTTCCAGCTATTTTTATTTATACCCTAAATTGGTGCTCACTTCAACGAAAGTTGGGGGAATTAAGTTCGCACTAATTGGGTCGACGACGAGTATTTTATTGCTTGTTTTTGGGCCAAAGCGATTCACATATAATTCGAAATATATTATGTTTATTGTAGAATTTTGGTTGTTAGTACATGCAAATTTTTATTTCTTGGTTAAAATGCTCACTATCTACCGATTTTTACACGAATGCAAAAAGTTGAAAGATGGGCCAAAACACAATTGACAAAACGCCACAGATTAACTTTCAACTTTTGGCACTCTATACCTGGATGGCCGACTTGATAATTGCAACTTCCTTTTTGACTTCCATTTGGCGGCAGCAGCAAATTGAGCAATTAAATTTGCCGAAACGTCAGGCGCAACTTCAAGAACGGCAGAAAATTTCCAGCGACGAAATTATTGAATTTAATTTATTGGCCGAACCGACACGAATAAATTGGTTTTTGTTGGTATTGTTTATAGTTTTTCACCGAAATAAAAATTAAAACTCGCGAACTCTACTGCTAATCACGTCGGGGTCACCAAGAAAAATTTACTACTATTTTGTATTAATAACGCGAAAACTTTGTGAACGCAGTAGTTCGAGACGATTTTAATTTGCGAAACTTTGTGAAAACTATGTCGAAAGCGCGACGAAAAGGAGTGGCTACGATGACATTCGATTGGTCACTAACTATTATATTTCAATAATTTCTCTTAGAACCTAACTTATGCTACGGTGGCGAGAGACGGGGCGAATTCGCAAGAGCGAACAGACGAAAGCTTTATTGGCTCCCGCTCTCGCCCTACAACTAGTGATTTAAGTACAAGCGCTGAGTGAGCAAACATATTGAAAGGAAATTAGACCCCAATGTCTTTCGACTTTGTTTTTGTTTGTGCAGCGCTTTGGCTTATGCGCGCGAATTTCTCCGCGATTAAATCCGTTTCGAATATAGAAACAATAAACAATACTCAAGCGACTCATAGTCCGAGAATGAGGGACAGCTCCACACCTCAACCCCAATACTCAGGCCCCCAGAAGGATATGCCAACAGCACTAGCTTTGGCTCAGGATGTGGAGGCAAATCACGAAAGGTATTCCTTCGCGGCCTCATTTGAAAGAAGCCAGGAGGATAGGGATTAAAAACAATATCCAAAGGCTCAAGAGCGTCAACAAACCCCTCCTCAGAATAGTTTCCAAACAGGTGCTGCAAAAATCCCTATTTCACCAAGCAGCACAAAGCTCAAGTTCACTCTGCTCCACGCAGTGACAGACTACGTGAAAATAATTCCGAGCCCATGGATATTGACCCTTCACTGTCCAAAATGCGCGGGCGAAACTAAAGAAAAATACACCGCCGCACTCTGATGTAATAAATTCTTTAGGAGAAGATCCCTGCTGCCCGTCATCAGACGAAGAGTAGCGGGGACTGACATGAGATTCCTTATCGACACGGGCGCGTCGAAAAATTTCATCCGACCTCACAAAGGATTGAAAGGCGTTCGCCCAGTTCCCAGTTCCCCATTTACCATTCATTCAATTCATGGGGGTACAACTATCAATTTTAAGGCTACTTTTTTCATACTACCAGACTTGACTACCTTTGATGGTGGAATCGACCTCGACCTATTAAAACAGGCAGGGGCATCACTCTGCCTGAAGTAGAGCAGATTGATTTCAATACGTGCGCTGATGTAAACTTCACTAACGTGGATTGCTCAGATGCACCGCCATTGGCAAAAAACGCGTTCTTAGAAATGCTAAAGACCAGGAAAAAGGCATTTGCAGACCCTAATGAGGCTTTACCTTACAACACATTGGTGGTAGCTACCATCAGAACGGTTAGTGAGGAGCCCATATACGCGAAATTATACCCGTACCCCATTGAAGCAGCGGATTTCGTCAAAAAAGAGATTGAAGATCTGCTTAAAAATGGGATAATTCAGAAGTCGGTATCCCCTTACAATCCGATATGGGTTGTGGATAAAAAAAAAGGGACCGATGAGCTTGGAAACTGAAAAATGCGACTAGTTATTGACTTTCGCAAATTAAACGAAAGAAAACTGTGTCCGACAAATATCCCATGCCAAGTATAAGCATGATATTAGGCAACCTAGCTAATGCTAAATATTTCTCAACGCTGGACCTCAAGTCTGGCTATCACCAAATCATACTCGCAGAAATCGACAGAAAAAAAACTTCTTTCTCGGTAAATGGGGGGAAAAATGCATTTTTCCTACGGGAACAGATCGGCAAGTTCTGCTATGTTTATGTTGACGACGTAATCATTTTTTCAAAAGATGCAAACTCTCACATCAAGCACGTAGATTGGGTTCTTAAGAGCCTGTACGATGCGAACATGAGAGTATCGGGAGAAAAATCCAGCTTCCTTGGGTTTATAGTCACTTGTAACGGTGCTCAAACAGACCCAGAAATGGTAAAGGCCATAAAAGAATTTCCGGAACCCAAAAGTGTTTTTGAGGTACCTATCATTTCTAGGCCTAGCCAGCTACTATCGATGTTTCATTAAGGACTTCGCAGCAATGGCGAGGCCTATATCGGACATGCTGAAGGGGGAAAACGGAACAGTTAGTAGACACAGATAACGAAACATTCCGGTTCAGTTATCTGAGGCGCAACAACAAGCGTTCCAGAAACTACGAAATATCTTGGCATCCGACGACGTGATGCCGACTACAAAAAGGCGTTTGATCTAACGACAGATGCCTCAGCCTATGGCATTGGCGCAGTATTATCCCAAGAGGGTCGTCCAATCACAATGATCTCAAGGACATTGAAAGACAGGGAGGTTAACTACGCCACAAACGAGAGGGAACTCTTAGCCATACTTTGGGCACTGGCCAAGCTGCGAAACAATTTATATGCAGTAAAAGATATAAACATCTATACTGACCACCAGCCTTTAACATTCGCAGTATCGGAATCCAATCCGAATGCGAAAATCAAACGATGGAAAGCTCGCATCGACGAGTCCGGCGCTAAAATGTTTTATAAAACCGGCAAGTAGAATCTCGTCGCGGATGCCCTCTCCAGACAGCAACTTAACGTTGTGGTGAAGTGTCGCTCACACACACCATCGAAGCAACGGAGAAGCCATTGAATTGCTTTCAGAACCAGGTAACTCTGGAGGAAGAACGCTTTCCGTCTAAACGCAGCTTTGTGCTCTTTGGAAATAAGAGACGGCACAACATTGACTTCACATGCATGGAGTCTCTGCTTGAGGAGATCGCAGACACCATAGTCCCCAAGGGCGTAAAATGACTAAATTAGCCAACGAAGTTGTCCAAAACTGCAAGATCTGCGCGAGGGCCAAATATGATAGGCACCCCAAAAAACAGGAGATCGGCGAGTCACATTGATATCTTCTCAGCGGACAAGAAATACTTCCTGACGTGCATCGACAAATTCTCAAAGTTCACAGTCGTGCAACCCATTCCCTCTAGGACAATTGAGGACCTGAAACCAGCACTGTTGCAGCTAATGAACTATTTTCCAAAAGCCAAAACGATCTATTGCGACAATGAACCTTCATTGAAATCGCATACGATCTCGACCATGCTGAATAACCACTTTGGGGTTGGTATCGCAAATGCACCACCCTTACACAGTGTATCTAACAGACAGGTTGAACGCTTTCACAGCACCCTGCTTGAGCTCAGTAGATGCATTTAGATTGACAAAGGTATAACAGATACCATAGAGTTGATTTTACTATCCACTGCCAAGTACAACAAATCAATTCACTCGGTCATTTACAAAAGACAAGCTGATGTTGTACAGACGAACTCGGAGGACTTACAGTTGAAAATCCGAGAAAAAATAAAAAGTGCCCAAGACGCGGTAAGAAGCCGGGAGAAAAGGAAAAAGGGGAAAAGGTATTGGTGAAATCCAACAGAAGGCTAGGAAATAAACTTATACCCTTGTGTGAGAAGAGAGCCGTAGAAGCGGACCTGGGGACCACGGTCCTCATTAAGGGGAGGGTGGTCCACAAGGACAATCTTCTTCGATGTCCTTCTATATTAATTTTTATTATACTTTTAAGCCACTTGGCAAAAATTCTTACTACAATAGCTATAAGTTTCATTGCCACCGGCATACTTTTTGGTTTAAGTTTATTTCATTGGTGGTGGGATACCTCTCTATGAGCAAAAAGTAGCTAAAGTTCAATTCCACAGGTTCGGACTCATACTTTATCTCTTCTTATCCTTGGCGTCGGCTCATATAACTGATTATTCGCAGGCCAAGTATATTCCCATCATTGACGACCAAATACTAGTGTGGGAGGAGTTTGCGTTCGTCACTCATACAGCGAACCTTTCGGAATATGCGCTTATAGTGGAGGAAACAGACAATATGATCAGCCTGTTTCCACTGTCCCATATGAAGAAACTTCTAAGCGTAGATACCGCCCACATCCAGGACTTGGAGTCGCTGGGCATTCATCATGGCGTAGCTAGGAGTTTAGATTTCTTAGGATCCGTGAGATTTAGAAAAATCAGATTTACCGAAATGAAGTTAGTTGAGTCAAGTAATAGCAAATTCAAACAAACACAAAAATTCAAAATCAAATTAATCAGCTAACCTCGACCGTTAATTAAATTCTGACATCTGCCAAAAAATCACAAGTAGATACTGGACACTTATATGAGACACTACTTGCTAGAAACAGAATGTTGATGATGGAATTGCCAAAATTAATATTGTTAGTCCGAATATTTTAGATCACGAAGACTTAAAATCAGTTTGGCTTGAGGAACCCACCAACACTCCCATAAAATTTCCTAAAATAAATTTATAGCGGAATGCGGCGGAGAAATCCACGCCATTAAAAACTGTTCAATGTCACCGGGACCCACATTCTGCCTTTTGGCGCCAGAGGGTTCATGCGCCAAAGAACTGCATGCAGGTGGGGTGGCGCATTGCCGAACACAACAGAGCGACCTACACCCAATCACATACGAGGATGAAGGGATCATAATCATCAACGACAGGTCAGCAAAGGTTCGGGTGGACAATGGGACAGAAGTTCGGATACATGGCACACACCTCATCACCTTTGACGAACAGGCCATGATAAACGAAACTCTTTTCATCAACCACGCTAACGCCCAGAAGAGAACTTTGGGGGCAGTAAGCTCCCCCCTATTGAACATCACTGCCAACCAAGATGTTCTCAGCCTCCTGTACCTTCACCGCTTGAGTGAACGAAACTTGGAGTTTATCAAGGAGTTCAGAAATGAGATCGACAACAACCAAATGCATCTCCCAACAATAAATGCTTCGTCTTAATATTCAATTTTAAGGCCACTTTTTTCATACTACCAGACTTGACAACCTTTGATGGTGGAATCGACCTCGACCTATTAAAACAGGCAGGGGCATCACTCTGCCTGAAGTAGAGCACTGAAGTAGAGCAGATTGATTTTAATACGTGCGCTGATGTAAACTTCACTAACGTGGATTGTTCAGATGCACCGCCATTGGCAAAAAACGCGTTCTTAGAAATGCTAAAGACCAGGAAAAAGGCATTTGCAGACCCTAATGAGACTTTACCTTACAACACATTGGTGGTAGCTGCCATCAGAACGGTTAGTGAGGAGCCCATATACGCGAAATTATACCCGTACCCCATTAGAGCAGCGGATTTCGTCAACAAAGAGATTGAAGATCTGCTTAAAAATGGGATAATTCAGAAGTCGGTATCCCCTTACAATCCGATATGGGTTGTGGATAAAAACAGGGACCGATGAGCTTGGAAACTGAAAAATGCGACTAGTTATTGACTTTCGCAAATTAAACGAAAGAAAACTGTGTCCGACAAATATCCCATGCCAAGTATAAGCATGATATTAGGCAACCTAGCTAATGCTAAATATTTCTCAACGCTGGACCTCAAGTCTGGCTATCACCAAATCATACTCGCAGAACTCGACAGAAAAAAAACTTCTTTCTCGGTAAATGGGGGAAAAAATGCATTTTTCCTACGGGAACAGATCGGCAAGTTCTGCTATGTTTACGTTGACGACGTAATCATTTTTTCAAAAGATGCAAACTTTCACATCAAGCACGTAGATTGGGTTCTTAAGAGCCTGTACGATGCGAACATGAGAGTATCGGGAGAAAAATCCAGCTTCCTTGGGTTTATAGTCACTTGTAACGGTGCTCAAACAGACCCAGAAATGGTAAAGGCCATAAAAGAATTTCCGGAACCCAAAAGTGTTTTTGAGGTACCTATCATTTCTAGGCCTAGCCAGCTACTATCGATGTTTCATTAAGGACTTCGCAGCAATAGCGAGGCCTATATCGGACATGCTGAAGGGGGAAAACGGAACAGTTAGTAGACACAGATAACGAAACATTCCGGTTCAGTTATCTGAGGCGCAACAACAAGCGTTCCAGAAACTACGAAATATCTTGGCATCCGACGACGTGATGCCGACTACAAAAAGGCGTTTGATCTAACGACAGATGCCTCAGCCTATGGCATTGGCGCAGTATTATCCCAAGAGGGTCGTCCAATCACAATGATCTCAAGGACATTGAAAGACAGGGAGGTTAACTACGCCACAAACGAGAGGGCACTAGCCAAGCTGCGAAACAATTTATATGCAGTAAAAGATATAAACATCTATACCTTTACCATTCGCAGTATCGGAATCCAATCCGAATGCGAAAATCAAACGATGGAAAGCTCGCATCGACGAGTCCGGCGCTAAAATGTTTTATAAACCCGGCAAGTAGAATCTCGTCGCGGATGCCCTCTCCAGACAGCAACTTAACGTTGTGGAGGCGGAAGAAGCTTATTCGTGTGCGGCCACTATCCACAGTGAAGTGTCGCTCACACACACCATCGAAGCAACGGAGAAGTCATTGAATTGCTTTCAGAACCAGGTAACTCTGGAGGAAGAACGCTTTCCGTCTAAACGCAGCTTTGTGCTCTTTGGAAATAAGAGACGGCACAACATTGACTTCACATGCATGGAGTCTCTGCTTGAGGAGGTCGCAGACACCATAGTCCCCAAGGGCGTGACTAAATTAGCCAACGAAGTTGTCCAAAACTGCAAGACCTGCGCGTGGGCCAAATATGATAGGCACCCCAAAAAACAGGAGATCGGCGAATCACATTGATATCTTCTCAGCGGACAAGAAATACTTCCTGACGTGCATCGACAAATTCTCAAAGTTCACAGTCGTGCAACCCATTCCCTCTAGGACAATTGAGGACCTGAAACCAGCACTGCTGCAGCTAATGAACTATTTTCCAAAAGCCAAAACGATCTATTGCGACAATGAACCTTCATTGAAATCGCATACGATCTCGACCATGCTGAATAACCACTTTGGGGTTGGTATCGCAAATGCACCACCCTTACACAGTGTATCTAACAGACAGGTTGAACGCTTTCACAGCACCCTGCTTGAGCTCGCTAGATGCATTAAGATTGACAAAGGTATAACAGATACCATAGAGTTGATTTTACTATCCACTGCCAAGTACAACAAATCAATTCACTCGGTCATTTACAAAAGACCAGCTGATGTTGTACAGACGAACTCGGAGGACTTACAGATGAAAACCCGAGAAAAAATAAAAAGTGCCCAAGACGCGGTAAGAAGCCGGGAGAAAAGGAAAAAGGGGAAAAGGTATTGGTGAAATCCAACAGAAGGCTAGGAAATAAACTTATACCCTTGTGTGAGGAGAGAGCCGTAGAAGCGGACCTGGGGACCACGGTCCTCATTAAGGGGAGGGTGGTCCACAAGGACAATCTTCTTCGATGTCCTTCTATATTAATTTTTATTAGCACTGGCAAAATTCTTACTACAATAGCTTTAAGTTTCGTTGCCACCGGCATACTTTTTGGTTTAAGTTTATTTCATTGGTGGTGGGATACCTCTCTATGAGCAAAAAGTAGCTAAAGTTCAATTCCACAGGTTCGGACTCATATTTTATCTCTTCTTATCCTTGGCGTCAGCTCATATAACTGATTATTCGCAGGCCAAGTATATTCCCATCATTGACGGCCAAATACTAGTGTGGGAGGAGTTTGCGTTCGTCACTCATACAGCGAACCTCTCGCAATATGCGCTTATAGTGGAGGAAACAGACAATATGATCAGCATGTTTCCACTGTCCCATATGAAGAAACTTCTAAGCGTAGATACCGCCCACCTCCAGGACTTGGAGTCGCTGGGCATTCATCATGGCGTAGCTAGGAGTTTAGATTTCTTAGGATCCGTGAGATTTAGAAAAATCAGATTTACCGAAATGAAGTTAGTTGAGTCAAGTAATAGCAAATTCAAACAAACACAAAAATTCAAAATCAAATTAATCAGCTAACCTCGACCGTTAATTAAATTCTGACATCTGCCAAAAAATCACAAGTAGATACTGGACACTTATATGAGACACTACTTGCTAGAAACAGAATGTTGATGATGGAATTGCCAAAATTAATATTGTTAGTCCGAATATTTTAGATCACGAAGACTTAAAATCAGTTTGGCTTGAGGAACCCACCAACACTCCCATAAATTTCCTAAAATAAATTTATAGCGGAATGCGGCGGAGAAATCCACGCCATTAAAAACTGTTCAATGTCACCGGGACCCACATTCTGCCTTTTGGCGTCAGAGGGTTCATGCGCCAAAGAACTGCATGCAGGTGGGGTGGCGCATTGCCGAACACAACAGAGCGACCTACACCCAATCACATACGAGGATGAAGGGATCATAATCATCAACGACAGGTCAGCAAAGGTTCGGGTGGACAATGGGACAGAAGTTCGGATACATGGCACACACCTCATCACCTTTGACGAACTCTTTTCATCAACCACGCTAACGCCCAGAAGAGAACTCCGGGGGCAGCAAGCTCCCCCCTATTGAACATCACTGCCAACCAAGATGTTCTCAGCCTCCTGTACCTTCACCGCTTGAGTGAACGAAACTTGGAGTTTATCAAGGAGTTCAGAAATGAGATCGACAACAACCAAATGCATCTCGCAGCAATTATTGTAGGAGCAATATGCTGCGCGCTCATCTGCATTGGCCTCACTTATCAGCGACTTAGAAGAGCAAAAAGATCGGCAATCCAATTAAAAGAAGTAATTGCAGAATTAGGATCGGCCGAGGGCGGCCTTAACTTAGAAGGGGGAGTAGTTAACTGTGGCCAGCCAAACCAAAGTTGTTAACCACAGTTTACGTAAACAACATCGCTCCGGCCAAATTGCTAACTGCATATTTGCGTGGCCGCTGCGAGCCTCTGTTAGCTTTAAGTCAATCCCTTAAGTTCAGTTCTGATTTAAATTCAATAAAGAGCACATCGCTCATAAAACAAACTCCGGCAACCGCCGTTAAACAATTTATCATTTGAAAACAGACTGAGTCTCTAGGCCTCTAGCAGTGAACGGAGG
Organism: Drosophila gunungcola; assembly: GCF_025200985.1. Lineage (NCBI taxonomy): Eukaryota > Metazoa > Arthropoda > Insecta > Diptera > Drosophilidae > Drosophila > Drosophila gunungcola. Next base: position 87,624 of record NW_026453224.1, on the reverse strand, counting down.
ACAGTTACCCTCCCAACGTAATCTTCCTAAATCATCATTTGGGAAGTCTTAGGCCAGTCGGCTAAGAGCCAGCAGCCAACAACCAACAACCAGCAGTCTGCAATCAGCAGCCAACAACCAACAACCAGCAGCCTGCAGCCAGCAACCTACAGGCAGCAGTGGACCTGACGTCTACCCTTACCAAGAGGACAGGAGAAGCTACCGTCCTCCCACTAATATTCTAATTTATACAAACCATTTTGTAAAAAAATGACTGAAAACTAAAGCGCACACTACAAATTCAGCTAGAAGTACCACAATGCATTACTGCTGGAACTCTACCATTAAAAAACACCCACATATACGGGGATCCTTGCCCTTTTTAGAAACTGTGGTAGTCTCCATTGCATACCCGTCAAACAACGTAATCAGCTTCTCTTCCTTGTCGTCCAAGTTGGCAAATGCCTCGGTCGCATTATGGATGTCCTGCTGAGCATTAAAGAGTTAAGTTAACTCACTCATATTCATAATGGAATCAGGCTATAAGATTTTTTTTTTTTTTCCTCAATGTCCCTCTCGGTCATGATTCGCTGATTTATTTGTGTGGAATTGGCTAATGAGGGTCCGGCAAGATTTGCGTGTCTGTCTGCAAAATCTTGTTCTGTCAATTTGGGTATGGATAAATTTTTAAACCGTTAAGTATTTATTTTATATTTTTATTTATTTCCATACGCCCGTAAGGGCATAGGTATTTTATGCAGCGCTGTCGCCAAGGTGCCGGGTCAGCGTTTTGTCCCTGCCCGTGGCGATCACTCGCTCCGCGAGTGCTCTGGTCTGACTCCGGGCACTAGCACCCGGAACGCGCGGTCAGCGGTTTCTTCGCTGCGCGTGCAGGCCACCGGATATGGTCTGCAACTCGGCAGTTTCTTCTCTTGGGAACTGCCTGTTTTAACTTCTCCCCCCTTCAAGTGGTCGACGTCCCGGGGACCCGCTCTTTCCACATCGTTGTCAGTTCTTGGTTTGGTGTGACTTCTGGCCCTTAGATAGCGATAGCCGAGCCAAATGGTGGAACACAGAAAGAAGGTAGCAAGTAGGGCAAAGGAGTCGCTGAGATTGCTCAGACTCAGCTCGTGAAGAAATGGGAGACTCAGCCGGTTCTGGTGGGCCGTGATGTTGACTATGGCCATGGCCGACACAGCAGGTTTTCTCATTGAACTTCCCAATTGATTTACGAACCAAGTTCCGTTGAGGGCTACCTTGTCAGAATAGGTTACCAGGTAGGATCCAGATATTTTTTGCTCTGGCCCTTGGTTGTTATGGTTGTTATGGTTATGGTCACGTTGGCATCGTTCACGATGAGGGTGCCATGATCCACAATGGTAACTGGACCCAGGTGACCTGGGAGTGTGGAGCAGTGCACAATAGCCCCAGAAACTATTTGCTGGGCGCAGGTGCCATTTTGTAGCTCCCTGCAGAAGGTGGGGCCGACCGTCGTTTTGCAATGACCGAAGTTAAGGTTTCGCGCTGGGCATTCGGCGACAAGGTTCCCATCTTCAAAGTCCAGGATTTTTTTTTCTGATGCTGAACTGGATAGACTGTTATCTTCTTACATATAAATTTAGGGCTAGGGAGTTTAATGAGAGAATGTAGAATTTCAGAATTTAGATACCTCTAATAATTCTATCAAACTAACGTCAATAAGCCGCCTGTCCTTGAATTCGTTAATATCGGAACTATCCAAAATTGCTGGGCTTACGATGCTAAATTTTGCTAGGGTTAAGCCCATTAAAATGTTTTCTAGATCCGTGATTATAATTCTATTTTTTGCTAGAATAATTTCCAAAACGTGGGTTTCTTTATCTGTTTCGAATTTATGGATTTGATTCATTGAGTTTGTGAGTTCATTTAGACGTTTCTGAAATTTGATATTTAATTCTGTTTGTCCTTCATCTGTTCTCATTAGTTGTTCTTGATTGAATTTTATTTGCTCCCAAACGTTAAAGTCGGGTGTGCCGGCAATAACTTTTAGTGCTGTCTCCTAGCGGCTCTATGGTGGATTTTTAAGGTAGAAACCAACTTGCGAATATTTGTATGATTCGTCATTATGACTGGTGTCCTGTGATCGTCTGTAAATGTCTTCGTCATTGTTTCCGTCTGGTCGGCGTAGTCTTCATAAGTCGTCACGTTCGTTGAGTGCTGTAGGTATGCGTAGGACTCCCAGATGAAAATTTCGTTGTCTTCTATCGGGATGTAGTCTGCGTTCGTGTAGTCATTAAGTTTTACTGTCGCGTTCGTCTTGACAGCCGTAAGTACAAAAACTAAGACGAATTTTCCTAACCTCGAAAAATATAAAAATAATAGAAAAAGGGGTTCAGTAATCTCGCGAAGATGGTTAGCGGAGATTGTCCTTGTGGACCACCCTCCCCTCAATTTGGACCGTGGTCCCCAGGTCTGCTTCAATGATTTTTTCCGAACATAGTGGCGAGAGCTCGTTTCCTATGCGTTGGTTTGCCTTTAAGAAAACTTTTGCACCAGCTTGATAGCCCTTTTGGGTCCTATCTTTGTTTACCTGGTCAAGGATTTTTCTTGAGCCTGTTGGATTCTCTTACTAATTCTGCTTTCGAAATCCGCGGGTTTTGAGTGAACAATCTCTATGGGTTTTTTGTTGGTAACCGAGTGGATAGAATTCTTGTATATGTTGGTTGCCAAAAGAATTAGTTCGGTCGTATCGCTTAAGTTGCCATCTATTTTCAAGCATCTGGCTATTTCCGTCAGGGTGCTATGAAACCTTTTTACTTGACCGTTTGAGGTGCTATGTAGAGGCGGGGCGTTGGCGATGGTGATATTGAAATGAATCATGAGTATCGACTTAATTGTTTCGGAGTTGAACGATCTTTCGTTATCACAATAAATTGTTTTGATTTTTGGGAAGAAATTTATTATGTGTAGTATAGGGGATTTTACGTCCACTATGGCCCTCGATGCGACAGCCTGCACCGTGGCGAATTTTGAAAATTTATCGATGCATGTTAGAAAAAGGGTTCAGTCTGCTGAAAAAATGTCGATGTGGAGAATTTTCCCCACAAAAGAAGGTATCGGTGTTTCTGCTACCACTTGCTTAGATGGATGGCGTTTGTATTTTGCCATTGAAAAGGTCTTGCAATTCAAAGTTGTTTCTGTTACTAACCGAAGAATTTTAGGGAAAAAATAGTCCTTCAAGATTTTCTTTACATTTTCTTGTGCTGCTCGGTGAGCCCTGTTGTGTTCTGCTATGACAATTTCTCTTTGCTCAGTTGTACCCGTTATCTCCTACACGAAGCTTTTTGTATATTTGAATGACGTGCTGGGGAACAATTCAACCAGTCGATGTTGAATAAATGCCAAGATCGGTAGGGAGCAATATATTGCGTTTTCCATCTCAGAATTAACTAAATCTTGTAAAGTGTTAAGCAGATTTTCTCGGTTAGAAATTTTTATTACGTGTCGCACCTTGCTTTTAAACAAGATGAATGTGTCAACAGAGGAGCTGTTTCCTTCCTCAATTACTATTTGGTTCCGAAAACAGTTTACTGGGTTGTCCGTCGTGTCTATGGTGTATGTCAGTGACTGTTCGCTGTGTATGGTTGCTATATCTGATTCTATTTCGTCTTCTAAGACGTTTATGTTCTGGCGAGACAGCGCGTCTGCCACAATGTTTTCTTTGCCAGGTTTATAAACTAATCGATAATCCCCTTCCAGCGTTTTAGTTTCGCAAAGGAAAGTGGCTGGTGGTCGGTAAAGATCTGCAAGCCTTTTACTCCGTACAAGTAATTCCGGAGGTTTTTCAGTGCCCAAACTATAGCAAGGAGCTCTCGCTCGTTAGTTGCATAATTTTTTTCGTTGTCCCGCAGCGCACGTGATATCATAGTGATGGGGCGGCCATCTTGCGATAGTACTGCTCCCAATCCAGAGCCTGACGCATCAGTCGTCAAGTCAAATGACTTTTTGAAGTCCGGGTAGAATAACAGAACGTCTTCTGATGCCAAGATCTCTCTCAGCCTGTCGAAAGTTTCTCTCTGTTCCTTGGTCATATCTATGTCAACTTTTCTCGACTGATATTTGCTAGTTTTACCATTTTCTCCCTTTAGGATATTCGTTAAGGGTCTTGCGATAGTCGCGAAGTTTTTTATGAAGCACCTATAATAGCTTGCTAGTCCCAGGAAAGATCTAAGTTTGTTTAACGTTCTAGGCGGGGGGAATTGTTTTATTGCTTGATCTTCTTAGGTGAAGTTCGTAGCCCTGTTTGAGACACTATGAATCCCAAGTATTCGACGCTTTTTTAAAGAACTTTGACTTTTCTTGGGACACTCTCATGCCCGTCTCTAAGAGTTTCGTTAAGGCCCAATCCATGTCCCTAACATGGTCCTCTTTTGTTTTGGAAAATATTATATTATTATAACAACATACACATAGCATATCTTTGAAATTCCTTTCCGAAGGACATCGTCGATGGCCCTCTGGAAAATGCTCGGGGCATTCTTAAGTCCAAATGGCAGTCTACAGAATTCGTATTTGCCGTTGTTTATTGAAAAGGCTGTCTTTTCCCTGTCCTTTTCTGCCAGCTCTATCTGATGAAAGCCTGACTTGAGGTCGAGTGTCGTAAAAAATTTCGACTCGCCCACATTCGACAGTATTGTCGAGATGGTAGGGATAGGGTATCTATCGTCTACGGTTTCTTGGTTTAGTTTCCTAAAGTCGATAACCAATCGCTTCTTTTTTGTCCACAACCCAGGTAGGGTTATTAAATGGGGACTTGGATGGCCTTATTACGCCGTCCGCAGGAAGTTGTTTAACCTCTGCATTGACGAATTCGATTACACCAATGGGGTGCGGGTATGACTTCGAGTATACCGGTTCCCCATCCGTTTTAATCGTTGCCAATGTGTTTATGTTAAAAGGTAGCGCTTCGTCCGGATCGGCGAACATTTTTACAATCATTTTATCGAAGATGGCTTTAATTGCCAGAGGAACGTCCTCGTCATCGATTTTTATGAAGTTAACGTTTTCCGCTATACCAAACTGAATCTTTTCAGTTCCATTGCTAATGTGCAGAACATTTCTGGTAAAATCGAGCTTCGCTTTCACTTGTTTAAGTAAGTCGAGTCCGATAATGCCGTTAAAATCTTTAAGGTCGTTAAGAATGAAGAAGGGTGTTTTTACGTTGAACACTGAAACTAGGCCTTTTTTTTCTATTTTAGTAAAGCCATGGATCGACTTTACTGTGAAAGGTTTATCCGGGAGTGGAGTAATGTAATTTTAAGGGGTGCCTGTGTCGATTAATAGTTTTATTTCTTTTCCTGCTACCGTACGTGTAATGTAAGGAAGCAGGGATTTTATTCTAAAAAATTGCAGGAGTTTTCTACAGCTAACTCGTCCTCTATCTCCGTGGTGCTTGCTTGCGCAACGAAGTCATATTCCTCATCATCGGTTTTTTCTTCCGGCATGAAGTTTATTTTTTGTTGACCCCCTTTGCCACGTCGTGGGCTGCTTGAACCTGGAGGAGGTGTCGACCTCCATTGGTTCTGGCGCTGGTTGGCTTGGACCTGCGCTATTATATGGTCTTTGTTTAATAGAACCGCCCTGATTAGTTGCTCCCTTTTTGGTCCTGACAAAGTGAGGGTTCTTTTTTATCGCTCCCTGGCTTTGGTTCTGTTCATAGTTTTTCCACCCTGTTTGTCGCTGGTTGCTCGGCCTAAATATCTTTTCCTCGCTATGGCGGGCGAAGGTGGCTGCGAAAGCGCTTCTGTCATTACTTGCCTCAGCTTCTTGAGCTAATGCCAAGGCTGATGGTAAGTCTCTTGGTTGCGCCGGAAAAACGGCTATTTTTAACGACTTTTTTAAGCCAGATATGAACGCATGTAAAGCGTCATCTCTGTGCTGTTCATTTAGGACTGCCGCCGCGGTTGCGTCGTGAGTCATGATTATTTTGTTGGTAAGAAGCGTTAGCTTGGTTCGATCTCGTCATAGTATTTAAGAAGGGGCAGTTCTCCCTGTCTTGATAGACTTAACTCTTGTTCAATTACGTGTGCTGGAGTTTTGTCCGCATACGTAAAATCCAACCTTGCCAGTATGGCATGAAAGTTAAACACTGTGTTAAATGAGGCTAATACAGCCGCTGCCGCGCCCCGTACCTTATTTTTAAGTATTCCTACAGCCTGGTAATGTCGGCTGCTGCCTTTGTATGGCTCAAATACCCTATATGCTGCAGTAGCAGCCTGCCTCCAGGAAACACAGTTTTCCTGCTTCCCGTCGAATTCCGGGACAGATTTTACCATGTCCAGGGGCTCGTTAAATTCTTTCCCCGGTTCTATTTCTATTTCCAGGTAAGTCTGAATTTTCGGAGTTTTATCCTTTAATGAGCATAACTCCCCCATAATTTTAGCTAATTTTTCATCGAATAACTCCTGTTGCCTTTAAAGCGCGCAGGCTATGGCAGCTTCCATGCTCGCAATTTGTTCAGCCTGCATTTCATCTGTGCTCTGGGTTCGTGCGTTTTTAAAGTCAAGAACACTGTCTCAGATGTGTGGTACCCTGCTGGTCGATGGGTGACAATCTCTTTCAGATTGATTCTGTTCTGATTTCTGCCTTTCTACTCTTGTCTTCAGTTTTTTGTATTCTTCTAGAACTTCTTCGTCTGATGAGACGTTGTCGCTATTTCTATACATGAGTCAGTATAAAAAAAAATATCGTGTGTGCCACAAAATTCAATCAAGGGTTTGTTAAAAAAAAACTTTTAGCACCTATTATTTTTTGCAACTAAATTTAAATATAAAAATGAACGTTTTATTAAAAAAATGTTTTGTATTTTTTGTGACCGAAATTAGGCATCAAAACAAAAATTTTTATTACTAAAAATTCTCCAAAAAATATAATTGGTTTATTTTATTTTTGCATAATTTAGCATAGGAAAATTTGAAATTTATTCGTTTTTAAGTGTCAACGAAATTTTTTTTTGAAATATTTGCATTAACGAACACTTAGGACAAAAAGCCTACTCACATGTTCTTATATTTATTTCGTCTTCGAGTTATATGTTTTGCCGACGGTTCAGCCGGTTCTGGTGGGCCGTGATGTTGACTTATGGCCATGGCCGACACAGCAGGTTTTCTCATTGAACTTCCCAATTGATTTACGAACCAAGTTCCGTTGAGGGCTACCTTGTCAGAATAGGTTACCAGGTAGGTTCCAGATATTTTTTGCACTCGCCCTTGGTTGTCGGTTATGGTCACGTTGGCATCGTTCACGATGAGGGTGCCATGATCCACAATGGTAACTGGACCCAGGTGACCTGGGAGTGTGGAGCAGTGCACAATAGCCCCAGAAACTATTTGCTGGGCGCAGGTGCCATTTTGTAGCTCCCTGCAGAAGGTGGCGCCGACCGTCGTTTTGCAATGACCGAAGTTAAGGTTTCGCGCTGGGCATCTTCCCATCTTCAAAGTCCAGGATTTTTTTTTCTGATGCTGAACTGGATAGACTGTTATCTTCTTACATATAAATTTAGGGCTAGGGAGTTTAATGAGAGAATGTAGAATTTCAGAATTTAGATACCTCTAATAATTCTATCAAACTAACGTCAATAAGCCGCCTGTCCTTGAATTCGTTAATATCGGAACTATCCAAAATTGCTGGGCTTACGATGTTAAATTTTGCTAGGGTTAAGCCCATTAAAATGTTTTCTAGATCCGTGATTACAATTCTATTTTTTGCTAGAATAATTTCCAAAAGGTGGGTTTCTTTATCTGTTTCGAATTTATGGATTTGATTCATTGAGTTTGTGAGTTCATTTAGACGTTTCTGAAATTTGATATTTAATTCTGTTTGTCCTTCATCTGTTCTCATTAATTGTTCTTGATTGAATTTTATTTGCTCCCAATCGTTAAAGTCGGGTGTGCCGGCAATAACTTTTAGTGCTGTCTCCTAGCGGCTCTATGGTGGATTTTTAAGGTAGAAACCAACTTGCGAATATTTGTATGATTCGTCATTATGACTGGTGTCCTGTGATCGTCTGTAAATGTCTTCGTCATTGTTTCCGTCTGGTCGGCGTAGTCTTCATAAGTCGTCACGTTCGTTGAGTGCTGTAGGTATGCGTAGGACTCCCAGATGACAATTTCGTTGTCTTCTATCGGGATATAGTCTGCGTTCGTGTAGTCATTAAGTTTTACTGTCGCGTTCGTCTTGACAGCCGTAAGTACAAAAACTAAGACGAATTTTTCTAACCTCGAAAAATATAAAAATAATAGAAAAAGGGGTTCAGTAATCTCGCGAAGATGGTTAGCGTAGATTGTCCTTGTGGACCACCCTCCCCTCAATTTGGACCGTGGTCCCCAGGTCTGCTTCAATGATTTTTTCCAAACATAGTGGCGAGAGCTTGTTTCCTATGCGTTGGTTTGCCTTTAAGAAAACTTTTTCACCAGCTTGATAGCCCTTTTGGGTCCTATCTTTGTTTACCTGGTCAAGGAATTTTTCTTGAGCCTGTTGGATTCTCTTACTAATTCTGCTTTCGAAATCCGCGGGTTTTGAGTGAACAATCTCTATGGGTTTTTTGTTGGTAACCGAGTGGATAGAATTCTTGTATATGTTGGTTGCCAAAAGAATTAGTTCGGTCGTATCGCTTAAGTTGCCATCTATTTTCAAGCATCTGGCTATTTCCGTCAGGGTGCTATGAAACCTTTTTACTTGACCGTTTGAGGTGCTATGTAGAGGCGGGGCGTTGGCGATGGTGATTTTGAAATGAATCATGATAACGACTTAATTGTTTCGGAGTTGAACGATCTTTCGTTATCACAATTGTTTTGATTTTTGGGAAGAAATTTATTATGTGTAGTATAGGGGATTTTACGTCCACTATGGCCCTCGATGCGACAGCCTGCACCGTGGCGAATTTTGAAAATTTATCGATGCATGTTAGAAAAAGGGTTCAGTCTGCTGAAAAAATGTCGATGTGGAGAATTTTCCCCACAAAAGAAGGTATCGGTGTTTCTGCTACCACTTGCTTAGATGGATGGCGTTTGTATTTTGCCATTGAAAAGGTCTTGCAATTCAAAGTTGTTTCTGTTACTAACCGAAGAATTTTAGGGAAAAAATAGTCCTTCAAGATTTTCTTTACATTTTCTTGTGCTGCTCGGTGAGCCCTGTTGTGTTCTGCTATGACAATTTCTCTTTGCTCAGTTGTACCCGTTATCTCCTACACGAAACTTTTCGTATATTTGAATGACGTGCTGGGGAACAATTCAACCAGTCGATGTTGAATAAATGCCAAGATCGGTAGGGAGCAATATATTGCGTTTTCCACCTCAGCATTAACTAAATCTTGTAAAGTGTTAAGCAGATTTTCTCGGTTAGAAATTTTTATTACGTGTCGCACCTTGCTTTTAAACAAGATGAATGTGTCAACAGAGGAGCTGTTTCCTTCCTCAATTACTATTTGGTTCCGAAAACAGTTTACTGGGTTGTCCGTCGTGTCTATGGTGTATGTCAGTGACTGTTCGCTGTGTATGGTTGCTATATCTGATTCTATTTCGTCTTCTAAGACGTTTATGTTCTGGCGAGACAGCGCGTCTGCCACATTGTTTTCTTTGCCAGGTTTATAAACTAATTTTGCGCCGTGATCGTCGATAATCCCCTTCCAGCGTTTTAGTTTCGCAAAGGTAAGTGGCTGGTGGTCGGTAAAGATCTGCAAGCCTTTTACTCCGTACAAGTAATTCCGGAGGTTTTTCAGTGCCCAAACTATAGCAAGGAGCTCTCGCTCGTTAGTTGCATAATATCATAGTGATGGGGCGGCCATCTTGCGATAGTACTGCTCCCAATCCAGAGCCTGACGCATCAGTCGTCAAGTCAAATGACTTTTTGAAGTCCGGGTAGAATAACAGAACGTCTTCTGATGCCAAGATCTCTCTCAGCCTGTCGAAAGTTTCTCTCTGTTCCTTGGTCATATCTATGTCAACTTTTCTCGACTGATATTTGCTAGTTTTACCATTTTCTCCCTTTAGGATATTCGTTAAGGGTCTTGCGATAGTCGCGAAGTTTTTTATGAAGCACCTATAATAGCTTGCTAGTCCCAGGAAAGATCTAAGTTTGTTTAACGTTCTAGGCGGGGGGAATTGTTTTATTGCTTGATCTTCTTAGGTGAAGTTCGTAGCCCTGTTTGAGACACTATGAATCCCAAGTATTCGACGCTTTTTTAAAGAACTTTGACTTTTCTTGGGACACTCTCATGCCCGTCTCTAAGAGTTTCGTTAAGGCCCAATCCATGTCCCTAACATGGTCCTCTTTTGTTTTGGAAAATATTATATTATTATAACAACATACACATAGCATATCTTTGAAATTCCTTTCCGAAGGACATCGTCGATGGCCCTCTGGAAAATGCTCGGGGCATTCTTAAGTCCAAATGGCAGTCTACAGAATTCGTATTTGCCGTTGTTTATTGAAAAGGCTGTCTTTTCCCTGTCCTTTTCTGCCAGCTCTATCTGATGAAAGCCTGACTTGAGGTCGAGTGTCGTAAAAAATTTCGACTCGCCCACATTCGACAGTATTGTCGAGATGGTAGGGATAGGGTATCTATCGTCTACGGTTTCTTGGTTTAGTTTCCTAAAGTCGATAACCAATCGCTTCTTTTTTGTCCACAACCCAGGTAGGGTTATTAAATGGGGACTTGGATGGCCTTATTACGCCGTCCGCAGGAAGTTGTTTAACCTCTGCATTGACGAATTCGATTACACCAATGGGGTGCGGGTATGACTTCGAGTATACCGGTTCCCCATCCGTTTTAATCGTTGCCAATGTGTTTATGTTAAAAGGTAGCGCTTCGTCCGGATCGGCGAACATTTTTACAATCATTTTATCGAAGATGGCTTTAATTGCCAGAGGAACGTCCTCGTCATCGATTTTTATGAAGTTAACGTTTTCCGCTATACCAAACTGAATCTTTTCAGTTCCATTGCTAATGTGCAGAACATTTCTGGTAAAATCGAGCTTCGCTTTCACTTGTTTAAGTAAGTCGAGTCCGATAATGCCGTTAAAATCTTTAAGGTCGTTAAGAATGAAGAAGGGTGTTTTTACGTTGAACACTGAAACTAGGCCTTTTTTTTCTATTTTAGTAAAGCCATGGATCGACTTTACTGTGAAAGGTTTATCCGGGAGTGGAGTAATGTAATTTTAAGGGGTGCCTGTGTCGATTAATAGTTTTATTTCTTTTCCTGCTACCGTACGTGTAATGTAAGGAAGCAGGGATTTTATTCTAAAAAATTGCAGGAGTTTTCTACAGCTAACTCGTCCTCTATCTCCGTGGTGCTTGCTTGCGCAACGAAGTCATATTCCTCATCATCGGTTTTTTCTTCCGGCATGAAGTTTATTTTTTGTTGACCCCCTTTGCCACGTCGTGGGCTGCTTGAACCTGGAGGAGGTGTCGACCTCCATTGGTTCTGGCGCTGGTTGGCTTGGACCTGCGCTATTATATGGTCTTTGTTTAATAGAACCGCCCTGATTAGTTGCTCCCTTTTTGGTCCTGACAAAGTGAGGGTTCTTTTTTATCGCTCCCTGGCTTTGGTTCTGTTCATAGTTTTTCCACCCTGTTTGTCGCTGGTTGCTCGGCCTAAATATCTTTTCCTCGCTATGGCGGGCGAAGGTGGCTGCGAAAGCGCTTCTGTCATTACTTGCCTCAGCTTCTTGAGCTAATGCCAAGGCTGATGGTAAGTCTCTTGGTTGCGCCGGAAAAACGGCTATTTTTAACGACTTTTTTAAGCCAGATATGAACGCATGTAAAGCGTCATCTCTGTGCTGTTCATTTAGGACTGCCGCCGCGGTTGCGTCGTGAGTCATGATTATTTTGTTGGTAAGAAGCGTTAGCTTGGTTCGATCTCGTCATAGTATTTAAGAAGGGGCAGTTCTCCCTGTCTTGATAGACTTAACTCTTGTTCAATTACGTGTGCTGGAGTTTTGTCCGCATACGTAAAATCCAACCTTGCCAGTATGGCATGAAAGTTAAACACTGTGTTAAATGAGGCTAATACAGCCGCTGCCGCGCCCCGTACCTTATTTTTAAGTATTCCTACAGCCTGGTAATGTCGGCTGCTGCCTTTGTATGGCTCAAATACCCTATATGCTGCAGTAGCAGCCTGCCTCCAGGAAACACAGTTTTCCTGCTTCCCGTCGAATTCCGGGACAGATTTTACCATGTCCAGGGGCTCGTTAAATTCTTTCCCCGGTTCTATTTCTATTTCCAGGTAAGTCTGAATTTTCGGAATTTTATCCTTTAATGAGCATAACTCCCCCATAATTTTAGCTAATTTTTCATCGAATAACTCCTGTTGCCTTTAAAGCGCGCAGGCTATGGCAGCTTCCATGCTCGCAATTTGTTCAGCCTGCATTTCATCTGTGCTCTGGGTTCGTGCGTTTTTAAAGTCAAGAACACTGTCTCAGATGTGTGGTACCCTGCTGGTCGATGGGTGACAATCTCTTTCAGATTGATTCTGTTCTGATTTCTGCCTTTCTACTCTTGTCTTCAGTTTTTTGTATTCTTCTAGAACTTCTTCGTCTGATGAGACGTTGTCGCTATTTCTATACATGAGTCAGTATAAAAAAAAATATCGTGTGTGCCACAAAATTCAATCAAGGGTTTGTTAAAAAAAAACTTTTAGCACCTATTATTTTTTGCAACTAAATTTAAATATAAAAATGAACGTTTTATTAAAAAAATGTTTTGTATTTTTTGTGACCGAAATTAGGCATCAAAAACAAAAATTTTTATTACTAAAAATTCTCCAAAAAATATAATTGGTTTATTTTATTTTTGCATAATTTAGCATAGGAAAATTTGAAATTTATTCGTTTTTAAGTGTCAACGAAATTTTTTTTTGAAATATTTGCATTAACGAACACTTAGGACAAAAAGCCTACTCACATGTTCTTATATTTATTTCGTCTTCGAGTTATATGTTTTGCCGACGGTTCAGCCGGTTCTGGTGGGCCGTGATGTTGACTATGGCCATGGCCGACACAGCAGGTTTTCTCATTGAACTTCCCAATTGATTTACGAACCAAGTTCCGTTGAGGGCTACCTTGTCAGAATAGGTTACCAGGTAGGTTCCAGATATTTTTTGCACTCGCCCTTGGTTGTCGGTTATGGTCACGTTGGCATCGTTCACGATGAGGGTGCCATGATCCACAATGGTAACTGGACCCAGGTGACCTGGGAGTGTGGAGCAGTGCACAATAGCCCCAGAAACTATTTGCTGGGCGCAGGTGCCATTTTGTAGCTCCCTGCAGAAGGTGGCGCCGACCGTCGTTTTGCAATGACCGAAGTTAAGGTTTCGCGCTGGGCATCTTCCCATCTTCAAAGTCCAGGATTTTTTTTTCTGATGCTGAACTGGATAGACTGTTATCTTCTTACATATAAATTTAGGGCTAGGGAGTTTAATGAGAGAATGTAGAATTTCAGAATTTAGATACCTCTAATAATTCTATCAAACTAACGTCAATAAGCCGCCTGTCCTTGAATTCGTTAATATCGGAACTATCCAAAATTGCTGGGCTTACGATGTTAAATTTTGCTAGGGTTAAGCCCATTAAAATGTTTTCTAGATCCGCGATTACAATTCTATTTTTTGCTAGAATAATTTCCAAAAGGTGGGTTTCTTTATCTGTTTCGAATTTATGGATTTGATTCATTGAGTTTGTGAGTTCATTTAGACGTTTCTGAAATTTGATATTTAATTCTGTTTGTCCTTCATCTGTTCTCATTAATTGTTCTTGATTGAATTTTATTTGCTCCCAATCGTTAAAGTCGGGTGTGCCGGCAATAACTTTTAGTGCTGTCTCCTAGCGGCTCTATGGTGGATTTTAAGGTAGAAACCAACTTGCGAATATTTGTATGATTCGTCATTATGACTGGTGTCCTGTGATCGTCTGTAAATGTCTTCGTCATTGTTTCCGTCTGGTCGGCGTAGTCTTCATAAGTCGTCACGTTCGTTGAGTGCTGTAGGTATGCGTAGGACTCCCAGATGACAATTTCGTTGTCTTCTATCGGGATATAGTCTGCGTTCGTGTAGTCATTAAGTTTTACTGTCGCGTTCGTCTTGACAGCCGTAAGTACAAAAACTAAGACGAATTTTTCTAACCTCGAAAAATATAAAAATAATAGAAAAAGGGGTTCAGTAATCTCGCGAAGATGGTTAGCGTAGATTGTCCTTGTGGACCACCCTCCCCTCAATGTGGACCGTGGTCCCCAGGTCTGCTTCAATGATTTTTTCCAAACATAGTGGCGAGAGCTTGTTTCCTATGCGTTGGTTTGCCTTTAAGAAAACTTTTTCACCAGCTTGATAGCCCTTTTGGGTCCTATCTTTGTTTACCTGGTCAAGGAATTTTTCTTGAGCCTGTTGGATTCTCTTACTAATTCTGCTTTCGAAATCCGCGGGTTTTGAGTGAACAATCTCTATGGGTTTTTTGTTGGTAACCGAGTGGATAGAATTCTTGTATATGTTGGTTGCCAAAAGAATTAGTTCGGTCGTATCGCTTAAGTTGCCATCTATTTTCAAGCATCTGGCTATTTCCGTCAGGGTGCTATGAAACCTTTTTACTTGACCGTTTGAGGTGCTATGTAGAGGCGGGGCGTTGGCGATGGTGATTTTGAAATGAATCATGATAACGACTTAATTGTTTCGGAGTTGAACGATCTTTCGTTATCACAATTGTTTTGATTTTTGGGAAGAAATTTATTATGTGTAGTATAGGGGATTTTACGTCCACTATGGCCCTCGATGCGACAGCCTGCACCGTGGCGAATTTTGAAAATTTATCGATGCATGTTAGAAAAAGGGTTCAGTCTGCTGAAAAAATGTCGATGTGGAGAATTTTCCCCACAAAAGAAGGTATCGGTGTTTCTGCTACCACTTGCTTAGATGGATGGCGTTTGTATTTTGCCATTGAAAAGGTCTTGCAATTCAAAGTTGTTTCTGTTACTAACCGAAGAATTTTAGGGAAAAAATAGTCCTTCAAGATTTTCTTTACATTTTCTTGTGCTGCTCGGTGAGCCCTGTTGTGTTCTGCTATGACAATTTCTCTTTGCTCAGTTGTACCCGTTATCTCCTACACGAAACTTTTCGTATATTTGAATGACGTGCTGGGGAACAATTCAACCAGTCGATGTTGAATAAATGCCAAGATCGGTAGGGAGCAATATATTGCGTTTTCCACCTCAGCATTAACTAAATCTTGTAAAGTGTTAAGCAGATTTTCTCGGTTAGAAATTTTTATTACGTGTCGCACCTTGCTTTTAAACAAGATGAATGTGTCAACAGAGGAGCTGTTTCCTTCCTCAATTACTATTTGGTTCCGAAAACAGTTTACTGGGTTGTCCGTCGTGTCTATGGTGTATGTCAGTGACTGTTCGCTGTGTATGGTTGCTATATCTGATTCTATTTCGTCTTCTAAGACGTTTATGTTCTGGCGAGACAGCGCGTCTGCCACATTGTTTTCTTTGCCAGGTTTATAAACTAATTTTGCGCCGTGATCGTCGATAATCCCCTTCCAGCGTTTTAGTTTCGCAAAGGTAAGTGGCTGGTGGTCGGTAAAGATCTGCAAGCCTTTTACTCCGTACAAGTAATTCCGGAGGTTTTTCAGTGCCCAAACTATAGCAAGGAGCTCTCGCTCGTTAGTTGCATAATATCATAGTGATGGGGCGGCCATCTTGCGATAGTACTGCTCCCAATCCAGAGCCTGACGCATCAGTCGTCAAGTCAAATGACTTTTTGAAGTCCGGGTAGAATAACAGAACGTCTTCTGATGCCAAGATCTCTCTCAGCCTGTCGAAAGTTTCTCTCTGTTCCTTGGTCATATCTATGTCAACTTTTCTCGACTGATATTTGCTAGTTTTACCATTTTCTCCCTTTAGGATATTCGTTAAGGGTCTTGCGATAGTCGCGAAGTTTTTTATGAAGCACCTATAATAGCTTGCTAGTCCCAGGAAAGATCTAAGTTTGTATAACGTTCTAGGCGGGGGGAATTGTTTTATTGCTTGATCTTCTTAGGTGAAGTTCGTAGCCCTGTTTGAGACACTATGAATCCCAAGTATTCGACGCTTTTTTAAAGAACTTTGACTTTTCTTGGGACACTCTCATGCCCGTCTCTAAGAGTTTCGTTAAGGCCCAATCCATGTCCCTAACATGGTCCTCTTTTGTTTTGGAAAGTATTATATTATTATAACGACATACACATAGCATATCTTTGAAATTCCTTTCCGAAGGACATCGTCGATGGCCCTCCCTTCTTTTTTGTCCACAACCCAGGTAGGGTTATTAAATGGGGACTTGGATGGCCTTATTACGCCGTCCGCAGGAAGTTGTTTAACCTCTGCATTGACGAATTCGATTACACCAATGGGGTGCGGGTATGACTTCGAGTATACCGGTTCCCCATCCGTTTTAATCGTTGCCAATGTGTTTATGTTAAAAGGTAGCGCTTCGTCCGGATCGGCGAACATTTTTACAATCATTTTATCGAAGATGGCTTTAATTGCCAGAGGAACGTCCTCGTCATCGATTTTTATGAAGTTAACGTTTTCCGCTATACCAAACTGAATCTTTTCAGTTCCATTGCTAATGTGCAGAACATTTCTGGTAAAATCGAGCTTCGCTTTCACTTGTTTAAGTAAGTCGAGTCCGATAATGCCGTTAAAATCTTTAAGGTCGTTAAGAATGAAGAAGGGTGTTTTTACGTTGAACACTGAAACTAGGCCTTTTTTTTCTATTTTAGTAAAGCCATGGATCGACTTTACTGTGAAAGGTTTATTCGGGAGTGGAGTAATGTAATTTTAAGGGGTGCCTGTGTCGATTAATAGTTTTATTTCTTTTCCTGCTACCGTACGTGTAATGTAAGGAAGCAGGGATTTTATTCTAAAAAATTGCAGGAGTTTTCTACAGCTAACTCGTCCTCTATCTCCGTGGTGCTTGCTTGCGCAACGAAGTCATATTCCTCATCATCGGTTTTTTCTTCCGGCATGAAGTTTATTTTTTGTTGACCCCCTTTGCCACGTCGTGGGCTGCTTGAACCTGGAGGAGGTGTCGACCTCCATTGGTTCTGGCGCTGGTTGGCTTGGACCTGCGCTATTATATGGTCTTTGTTTAATAGAACCGCCCTGATTAGTTGCTCCCTTTTTGGTCCTGACAAAGTGAGGGTTCTTTTTTATCGCTCCCTGGCTTTGGTTCTGTTCATAGTTTTTCCACCCTGTTTGTCGCTGGTTGCTCGGCCTAAATATCTTTTCCTCGCTATGGCGGGCGAAGGTGGCTGCGAAAGCGCTTCTGTCATTACTTGCCTCAGCTTCTTGAGCTAATGCCAAGGCTGATGGTAAGTCTCTTGGTTGCGCCGGAAAAACGGCTATTTTTAACGACTTTTTTAAGCCAGATATGAACGCATGTAAAGCGTCATCTCTGTGCTGTTCATTTAGGACTGCCGCCGCGGTTGCGTCGTGAGTCATGATTATTTTGTTGGTAAGAAGCGTTAGCTTGGTTCGATCTCGTCATAGTATTTAAGAAGGGGCAGTTCTCCCTGTCTTGATAGACTTAACTCTTGTTCAATTACGTGTGCTGGAGTTTTGTCCGCATACGTAAAATCCAACCTTGCCAGTATGGCATGAAAGTTAAACACTGTGTTAAATGAGGCTAATACAGCC
This sequence comes from Drosophila gunungcola, assembly GCF_025200985.1. NCBI lineage: Eukaryota > Metazoa > Arthropoda > Insecta > Diptera > Drosophilidae > Drosophila > Drosophila gunungcola. The sequence goes on along the minus strand of NW_026453224.1, from coordinate 69,941 downwards.
GCTGCCGCGCCCCGTACCTTATTTTTAAGTATTCCTACAGCCTGGTAATGTCGGCTGCTGCCTTTGTATGGCTCAAATACCCTATATGCTGCAGTAGCAGCCTGCCTCCAGGAAACACAGTTTTCCTGCTTCCCGTCGAATTCCGGGACAGATTTTACCATGTCCAGGGGCTCGTTAAATTCTTTCCCCGGTTCTATTTCTATTTCCAGGTAAGTCTGAATTTTCGGAGTTTTATCCTTTAATGAGCATAACTCCCCCATAATTTTAGCTAATTTTTCATCGAATAACTCCTGTTGCCTTTAAAGCGCGCAGGCTATGGCAGCTTCCATGCTCGCAATTTGTTCAGCCTGCATTTCATCTGTGCTCTGGGTTCGTGCGTTTTTAAAGTCAAGAACACTGTCTCAGATGTGTGGTACCCTGCTGGTCGATGGGTGACAATCTCTTTCAGATTGATTCTGTTCTGATTTCTGCCTTTCTACTCTTGTCTTCAGTTTTTTGTATTCTTCTAGAACTTCTTCGTCTGATGAGACGTTGTCGCTATTTCTATACATGAGTCAGTATAAAAAAAAATATCGTGTGTGCCACAAAATTCAATCAAGGGTTTGTTAAAAAAAAACTTTTAGCACCTATTATTTTTTGCAACTAAATTTAAATATAAAAATGAACGTTTTATTAAAAAAATGTTTTGTATTTTTTGTGACGGAAATTAGGCATCAAAAATAAAAATTTTTATTACTAAAAATTCTCCAAAAAATATAATTGGTTTATTTTATTTTTGCACAATTTAGCATAGGAAAATTTGAAATTTATTCGTTTTTAAGTGTCAACGAAATTTTTTTTTGAAATATTTGCATTAACGAACACTTAGGACAAAAAGCCTACTCACATGTTCTTATATTTATTTCGTCTTCGAGTTATATGTTTTGCCGACGGTTCAGCCGGTTCTGGTGGGCCGTGATGTTGACTATGGCCATGGCCGACACAGCAGGTTTTCTCATTGAACTTCCCAATTGATTTACGAACCAAGTTCCGTTGAGGGCTACCTTGTCAGAATAGGTTACCAGGTAGGTTCCAGATATTTTTTGCACTCGCCCTTGGTTGTCGGTTATGGTCACGTTGGCATCGTTCACGATGAGGGTGCCATGATCCACAATGGTAACTGGACCCAGGTGACCTGGGAGTGTGGAGCAGTGCACAATAGCCCCAGAAACTATTTGCTGGGCGCAGGTGCCATTTTGTAGCTCCCTGCAGAAGGTGGCGCCGACCGTCGTTTTGCAATGACCGAAGTTAAGGTTTCGCGCTGGGCATCTTCCCATCTTCAAAGTCCAGGATTTTTTTTTCTGATGCTGAACTGGATAGACTGTTATCTTCTTACATATAAATTTAGGGCTAGGGAGTTTAATGAGAGAATGTAGAATTTCAGAATTTAGATACCTCTAATAATTCTATCAAACTAACGTCAATAAGCCGCCTGTCCTTGAATTCGTTAATATCGGAACTATCCAAAATTGCTGGGCTTACGATGTTAAATTTTGCTAGGGTTAAGCCCATTAAAATGTTTTCTAGATCCGTGATTACAATTCTATTTTTTGCTAGAATAATTTCCAAAAGGTGGGTTTCTTTATCTGTTTCGAATTTATGGATTTGATTCATTGAGTTTGTGAGTTCATTTAGACGTTTCTGAAATTTGATATTTAATTCTGTTTGTCCTTCATCTGTTCTCATTAATTGTTCTTGATTGAATTTTATTTGCTCCCAATCGTTAAAGTCGGGTGTGCCGGCAATAACTTTTAGTGCTGTCTCCTAGCGGCTCTATGGTGGATTTTTAAGGTAGAAACCAACTTGCGAATATTTGTATGATTCGTCATTATGACTGGTGTCCTGTGATCGTCTGTAAATGTCTTCGTCATTGTTTCCGTCTGGTCGGCGTAGTCTTCATAAGTCGTCACGTTCGTTGAGTGCTGTAGGTATGCGTAGGACTCCCAGATGACAATTTCGTTGTCTTCTATCGGGATATAGTCTGCGTTCGTGTAGTCATTAAGTTTTACTGTCGCGTTCGTCTTGACAGCCGTAAGTACAAAAACTAAGACGAATTTTTCTAACCTCGAAAAATATAAAAATAATAGAAAAAGGGGTTCAGTAATCTCGCGAAGATGGTTAGCGTAGATTGTCCTTGTGGACCACCCTCCCCTCAATTTGGACCGTGGTCCCCAGGTCTGCTTCAATGATTTTTTCCAAACATAGTGGCGAGAGCTTGTTTCCTATGCGTTGGTTTGCCTTTAAGAAAACTTTTTCACCAGCTTGATAGCCCTTTTGGGTCCTATCTTTGTTTACCTGGTCAAGGAATTTTTCTTGAGCCTGTTGGATTCTCTTACTAATTCTGCTTTCGAAATCCGCGGGTTTTGAGTGAACAATCTCTATGGGTTTTTTGTTGGTAACCGAGTGGATAAAATTCTTGTATATGTTGGTTGCCAAAAGAATTAGTTCGGTCGTATCGCTTAAGTTGCCATCTATTTTCAAGCATCTGGCTATTTCCGTCAGGGTGCTATGAAACCTTTTTACTTGACCGTTTGAGGTGCTATGTAGAGGCGGGGCGTTGGCGATGGTGATTTTGAAATGAATCATGATAACGACTTAATTGTTTCGGAGTTGAACGATCTTTCGTTATCACAATTGTTTTGATTTTTGGGAAGAAATTTATTATGTGTAGTATAGGGGATTTTACGTCCACTATGGCCCTCGATGCAACAGCCTGCACCGTGGCGAATTTTGAAAATTTATCGATGCATGTTAGAAAAAGGGTTCAGTCTGCTGAAAAAATGTCGATGTGGAGAATTTTCCCACAAAAGAAGGTATCGGTGTTTCTGCTACCACTTGCTTAGATGGATGGCGTTTGTATTTTGCCATTGAAAAGGTCTTGCAATTCAAAGTTGTTTCTGTTACTAACCGAAGAATTTTAGGGAAAAAATAGTCCTTCAAGATTTTCTTTACATTTTCTTGTGCTGCTCGGTGAGCCCTGTTGTGTTCTGCTATGACAATTTCTCTTTGCTCAGTTGTACCCGTTATCTCCTACACGAAACTTTTCGTATATTTGAATGACGTGCTGGGGAACAATTCAACCAGTCGATGTTGAATAAATGCCAAGATCGGTAGGGAGCAATATATTGCGTTTTCCACCTCAGCATTAACTAAATCTTGTAAAGTGTTAAGCAGATTTTCTTGGTTAGAAATTTTTATTACGTGTCGCACCTTGCTTTTAAACAAGATGAATGTGTCAACAGAGGAGCTGTTTCCTTCCTCAATTACTATTTGGTTCCGAAAACAGTTTACTGGGTTGTCCGTCGTGTCTATGGTGTATGTCAGTGACTGTTCGCTGTGTATGGTTGCTATATCTGATTCTATTTCGTCTTCTAAGACGTTTATGTTCTGGCGAGACAGCGCGTCTGCCACATTGTTTTCTTTGCCAGGTTTATAAACTAATTTTGCGCCGTGATCGTCGATAATCCCCTTCCAGCGTTTTAGTTTCGCAAAGGTAAGTGGCTGGTGGTCGGTAAAGATCTGCAAGCCTTTTACTCCGTACAAGTAATTCCGGAGGTTTTTCAGTGCCCAAACTATAGCAAGGAGCTCTCGCTCGTTAGTTGCATAATATCATAGTGATGGGGCGGCCATCTTGCGATAGTACTGCTCCCAATCCAGAGCCTGACGCATCAGTCGTCAAGTCAAATGACTTTTTGAAGTCCGGGTAGGATAACAGAACGTCTTCTGATGCCAAGATCTCTCTCAGCCTGTCGAAAGTTTCTCTCTGTTCCTTGGTCATATCTATGTCAACTTTTCTCGACTGATATTTGCTAGTTTACCATTTTCTTCCTTTAGGATATTCGTGAAGGGTCTTGCGATAGTCGCGAAGTTTTTTATGAAGCACCTATAATAGCTTGCTAGTCCCAGGAAAGATCTAAGTTTGTATAACGTTCTAGGCGGGGGGAATTGTTTTATTGCTTGATCTTCTTAGGTGAAGTTCGTAGCCCTGTTTGAGACACTATGAATCCCAAGTATTCGACGCTTTTTTAAAGAACTTTGACTTTTCTTGGGACACTCTCATGCCCGTCTCTAAGAGTTTCGTTAAGGCCCAATCCATGTCCCTAACATGGTCCTCTTTTGTTTTGGAAAGTATTATATTATTATAACGACATACACATAGCATATCTTTGAAATTCCTTTCCGAAGGACATCGTCGATGGCCCTCTGGAAAATGCTCGGGGCATTCTTAAGTCCAAATGGCAGTCTACAGAATTCGTATTTGCCGTTGTTTATTGAAAAGGCTGTCTTTTCCCTGTCCTTTTCTGCCAGCTCTATCTGATGAAAGCCTGACTTGAGGTCGAGTGTCGTAAAAAATTTCGACTCGCCCATATTCGACAGTATTGTCGAGATGGTAGGGATAGGGTATCTATCGTCTACGGTTTCTTGGTTTAGTTTCCTAAAGTCGATAACCAATCGCTTCTTTTTAGCCCCATTTTGGTGAGTTCCTTTTTTGTCCACAACCCAGGTAAAGTTATTAAATGGGGACTTGGATGGCCTTATTACGCCGTCCGCAGGAAGTTGTTTAACCTCTGCATTGACGAATTCGTTTACACCAATGGGGTGCGGGTATGACTTAGAGTATACCGGTTTCCCATCCGTTTTAATCGTTGCCAATGTGTTTATGTTAAAGGTAGCGCTTCGTCCGGATCGGCGAAGGTTTTATGACTTTTTACAATCATTTCATCGAAGGTGGCTTTAATTGCCAGAGGAACGTCCTCGTCATCGATTTTTATGAAGTTATGAAGTCTTTTCAGTTCCATTGCTAACGTGCAGAACATTTCTGGTAAAATCGAGCTTCGCTTTCACTTGTTTAAGTAAGTCGAGTCCGATAATGCCGTTAAAATCTTTAAGGTCGTTAAGAATGACGAAGGGTGTTTTTACGTTGAACACTGAAACTAGGCCTTTTTTTTCCATTTTAGTAAAGCCATGGATCGACTTTACTGTGAAAGGTTTATCCGGGAGTGGAGTAATGTAATTTTTAGGGGTGCCTGTTTCGATTAATAGTTTTATTTCTTTTCCTGCTACCGTACGTGTAATGTAAGGAAGCAGGGATTTTATTCTAAAAAATTGCAGGAGTTTTCTACAGCTAACTCGTCCTCTATCTCCGTGGTGCTTGCTTGCGCAACGAAGTCATATTCCTCATCATCGGTTTTTTCTTCCGGCATGAAGTTTATTTTTTGTTGACCCCCTTTGCCACGCCGTGGGCTGCTTGAACCTGGAGGAGGTGTCGACCTCCATTGGTTCTGGCGCTGGTTGGCTTGGACCTGCGCTATTATATGGTCTTTGTTTAATAGAACCGCCCTGATTAGTTGCTCCCTTTTTGGTCCTGACAAAGTGAGGGTTCTTATTATCGCTCCCTGGCTTTGGTTCTGTTTATAGTTTTTCCACCCTGTTTGTCGCTGGTTGCTCGGCCTAAATATCTTTTCCTCGCTATGGCGGGCGAAGGTGGCTGCGAAAGCGCTTCTGTCATTACTTGCCTCAGCTTCTTGAGCTAATGCCAAGGCTGATGGTAAGTCTCTTGGTTGCGCCGAAAAACGGCTATTTTAACGACTTTTTTAAGCCAGATATGAACGCATGTAAAGAGTCATCTCTGTGCTGTTCATTTAGGACTGCCGCCGCGGTTGCGTCGTGAGTCATGATTATTTTGTGGTAAGAAGCGTTAGCTTCGTTCGATCTCGTCATAGTATTTAAGAAGGGGCAGTTCTCCCTGTCTTGATAGACTTAACTCTTGTTCAATTACGTGTGCTGGAGTTTTGTCCGCATACGTAAAATCCAACCTTGCCAGTATGGCATGAAAGTTAAACACTGTGTTAAATGAGGCTAATACAGCCGCTGCCGCGCCCCGTACCTTATTTTTAAGTATTCCTACAGCCTGGTAATGTCGGCTGCTGCCTTTGTATGGCTCAAATACCCTATATGCTGCAGTAGCAGCCTGCCTCCAGGAAACACAGTTTTCCTGCTTCCCGTCGAATTCCGGGACAGAGCATAACTCCCCCATAATTTTAGCTAATTTTTCATCGAATAACTCCTGTTGCCTTTAAAGCGCGCAGGCTATGGCAGCTTCCATGCTCGCAATTTGTTCAGCCTGCATTTCATCTGTGCTCTGGGTTCGTGCGTTTTTAAAGTCAAGAACACTGTCTCAGATGTGTGGTACCCTGCTGGTCGATGGGTGACAATCTCTTTCAGATTGATTCTGTTCTGATTTCTGCCTTTCTACTCTTGTCTTCAGTTTTTTGTATTCTTCTAGAACTTCTTCGTCTGATGAGACGTTGTCGCTATATCTATACAAAGAAAATATCGTGGGTGCCACAAAATTCAATCAAGGGTTTGTTAAAAAAAAACTTTTAGCACCTAATTTTTTTTGCAACTAAATTTAAATATAAAAATGAACGTTTTATTAAAAAAATGTTTTGTATTTTTTGTGACGGAAATTAGGCATCAAAAATAAAAATTTTTATTACTAAAAATTCTCCAAAAAATATAATTGGTTTATTTTATTTTTGCACAATTTAGCATAGGAAAATTTGAAATTTTTTCGTTTTTAAGTGTCAACGAAATTTTTTTTTGAAATATTTGCATTAACGAACACTTAGGACAAAAAGCCTACTCATATGTTCTTATATTTATTTCGTCTTCGAGTTATATGTTTTGCCGACGGTTCAGCCGGTTCTGGTGGGCCGTGATGTTGCAGGTTTTCTCATTGAACTTCCCAATTGATTTACGAACCAAGTTCCGTTGAGGGCTACCTTGTCAGAATAGGTTACCAGGTAGGTTCCAGATATTTTTTGCTCTCGCCCTTGGTTGTCGGTTATGGTCACGTTGGCATCGTTCACGATGAGGGTGCCATGATCCACAATGGTAACTGGACCCAGGTGACCTGGGAGTGTGGAGCAGTGCACAATAGCCCCAGAAACTATTTGCTGGGCGCAGGTGCCATTTTGTAGCTCCCTTCAGAAGGTGGCGCCGACCGTCGTTTTGCAATGACCGAAGTTAAGGTTTCGCGCTGGGCATTCGGCGACAAGGTTCCCATCTTCAAAGTCCAGGATTTTTTTTTTCTGATGCTGAACTGGATAGACTGTTATCTTCTTACATATAAATTTAGGGCTAGGAAGTTTAATGAGAGAATGTAGAATTTCAGAATTTAGATACCTCTAATAATTCTATCAAACTAACGTCAATAAGCCGCCTGTCCTTGAATTCGTTAATATCGGAACTATCCAAAATTGCTGGGCTTACGATGTTAAATTTTGCTAGGGTTAAGCCCATTAAAATGTTTTCTAGATCCGTGATTACAATTCTATTTTTTGCTAGAATAATTTCCAAAAGGTGGATTTCTTTATCTGTTTCGAATTTATGGATTTGATTCATTGAGTTTGTGAGTTCATTTAGACGTTTCTGAAATTTGATATTTAATTCTGTTTGTCCTTCATCTGTTCTCATTAATTGTTCTTGATTGAATTTTATTTGCTCCCAATCGTTAAAGTCGGCTGTGCCGGCAATAACTTTTAGTGCTGTCTCCTAGCGGCTCTATGGTGGATTTTTAAGGTAGAAACCAACTTGCGAATATTTGTATGATCCGTCATTATGACTGGTGTCCTGTGATCGTCTGTAAATGTCTTCGTCATTGTTTCCGTCTGGTCGGCGTAGTCTTTATAAGTCGTCACTTTCGTTGAGTGCTGTAGGTATGCGTAGGACTCCCAGATGACAATTTCGTTGTCTTCTATCGGGATGTAGTCTGCGTTCGTGTAGTCATTAAGTTTTACTGTCGCGTTCGTCTTGACAGCCGTAAGTACAAAAATTAAGACGAATTTTCCTAACCTCGAAAAATATAAAAATAATAGAAAAAGGGGTTCAGTAATCTCGCGAAGATGGTTAGCGTAGATTGTCCTTGTGGACCACCCTCCCCTCAATTGGACCGTGGTCCCCAGGTCTGCTTCAATGATTTTTTCCGAACATAGTGGCGAGAGCTTGTTTCCTATGCGTTGGTTTGCCTTTAAGAAAACTTTTTCACCATCTCGATAGCCCTTTTGGGTCCTATCTTTGTTTACCTGGTCAAGGGATTTTTCTTGAGCCTGTTGAATTCTCTTACTAATTCTGCTTTCGAAATCCGCGGGTTTTGAGTGAACAATCTCTATGGGTTTTTTGTTGGTTACCGAGTGGATAGAATTCTTGTATATGTTGGTTGCCAAAAGAATTATTTCGGTCGTATCGCTTAAGTTGCCATCTATTTTCAAGCATCTGGCTATTTCCGCCAGGGTGCTATGAAACCTTTCTACTTGACCGTTTGAGGTGCTATGTAGAGGCGGGGCGTTGGCGATGGTGATATTGAAATGAATCATGAGTATCGACTTAATTGTTTCGGAGTTGAACGATCTTTCGTTATCACAATAAATTGTTTTGATTTTTGGGAAGAAATTTATTATGTGTAGTATAGGGGATTTTACGTCCACTATGGCCCTCGATGCGACAGCCTGCACCGTGGCGAATTTTGAAAATTTATCGATGCATGTTAGAAAAAGGGTTCAGTCTGCTGAAAAAATGTCGATGTGGAGAATTTTCCCCACAAAGGAAGGTATCGGTGTTTCTGCTACCACTTGCTTAGATGGATGGCGTTTGTATTTTGCCATTGAAAAGGTCTTGCAATTCAAAGTTGTTTCTGTTACTAACCGAAGAATTTTAGGGAAAAAATAGTCCTTCAAGATTTTCTTTACATTTTCTTGTGCTGCTCGGTGAGCCCTGTTGTGTTCTGCTATGACAATTTCTCTTTGCTCAGTTGTACCCGTTATCTCCTACACGAAGCTTTTCGTATATTTGAATGACGTGCTGGGGAACAATTCAACCAGTCGATGTTGAATAAATGCCAAGATCGGTAGGGAGCAATATATTGCGTTTTCCACCTCAGCATTAACTAAATCTTGTAAAGTGTTAAGCAGATTTTCTCGGTTAGAAATTTTTATTACGTGTCGCACCTTGCTTTTAAACAAGATGAATGTGTCAACAGAGGAGCTGTTTCCTTCCTCAATTACTATTTGGTTCCGAAAATAGTTTACTGGGTTGTCCGTCGTGTCTATGGTGTATGTCAGTGACTGTTCGCTGTGTATGGTTGCTATATCTGATTCTATTTCGTCTTCTAAGACGTTTATGTTCTGGCGAGACAGCGCGTCTGCCACAATGTTTTCTTTGCCAGGTTTATAAACTAATTTTGCGCCGTGATCGTCGATAATCCCCTTCCAGCGTTTTAGTTTCGCAAAGGTAAGTGGCTGGTGGTCGGTAAAGATCTGCAAGCCTTTTACTCCGTACAAGTAATTCCGGAGGTTTTTCAGTGCCCAAACTATAGCAAGGAGCTCTCGCTCGTTAGCTGCATAATTTTTTTCGTTGTCCCGCAGCGCACGTGATATCATAGTGATGGGGCGGCCATCTTGCGATAGTACTGCTACCAATCCAGAGCCTGACGCATCAGTCGTCAAGTCAAATGACTTTTTGAAGTCCGGGTAGAATAACAGAACGTCTTCTGATGCCAAGATCTCTCTCAGCCTGTCGAAAGTTTCTCTCTGTTCCTTGGTCATATCTATGTCAACTTTTCTCGACTGATATTTGCTAGTTTTACCATTTTCTCCCTTTAGGATATTAGTTAAGGGTCTTGAGAGTCGCGAAGTTTTTTATGAAGCACCTATAATAGCTTGCTAGTCCCAGGAAAGATCTAAGTTTGTATAACGTTCTAGGCGGGGGGAATTGTTTTATTGCTTGATCTTCTTAGGTGAAGTTCGTAGCCCTGTTTGAGACACTATGAATCCCAAGTATTCGACGCTTTTTTAAAGAACTTTGACTTTTCTTGGGACACTCTCATGCCCGTCTCTAAGAGTTTCGTTAAGGCCCAATCCATGTCCCTAACATGGTCCTCTTTTGTTTTGGAAAGTATTATATTATTATAACGACATACACATAGCATATCTTTGAAATTCCTTTCCGAAGGACATCGTCGATGGCCCTCTGGAAAATGCTCGGGGCATTCTTAAGTCCAAATGGCAGTCTACAGAATTCGTATTTGCCGTTGTTTATTGAAAAGGCTGTCTTTTCCCTGTCCTTTTCTGCCAGCTCTATCTGATGAAAGCCTGACTTGAGGTCGAGTGTCGTAAAAAATTTCGACTCCCCCATGTTCAACAGTATTGTCCAGATGGTAGGGATAGGGTACCTATCGTCTACGGTTTCTTGGTTTAGTTTCCTAAAGTCGATAACCAATCGCTTCTTTTTAGCCCCATTTTGGTGAGTTCCTTTTTTGTCCACAACCCAGGTAGGGTTATTATATGGGGACTTGGATGGCCTTATTACGCCGTCCGCAGGAAGTTGTTTAACCTCTGCATTGACGAAATCGATTACACCAATGGGGTGCGGGTATGACTTAGAGTATACCGGTTCCCCATCCGTTTTAATCGTTGCCAATGTGTTTATGTTAAAAGGTAGCGCTTCGTCCGGATCGGCGAAGGTTTTATGTTTTTTTACAATCATTTTATCGAAGGTGCCTTTAATTGCCAGAGGAACGTCCTCGTCATCGATTTTTATGAAGTTAACGTTTTTCGCTTTACCAAACTGGATCTTTTCAGTTCCATTGCTAATGTGCAGAACATTTCTGGTAAAATCGAGCTTCGCTTTCACTTGTTTAAGTAAGTCGAGTTCGATAATGCCGTTAAAATCTTTAAGGTCGTTAAGAATGAAGAAGGGTGTTTTTACGTTGAACACTGAAACTAGACATTTTTTATCTATTTTAGTAAAGCCATGGATCGACTTTACTGTGAAAGGTTTATCCGCTGCCATTGCAGGAGTTTTCACCAGCTAACTCGTCCTCTATCTCCGTGGTGCTTGCTTGCGCAACGAACTCATATTCCTCATCATTGGTTTTTTCTTCCGGCATGAAGTTTATTTTTTGTTGACCCCCTTTGCCACGCCGTGGGCTGCTTGAACCTGGAGGAGGTGTCGACCTCCATTGGTTCTGGCGCTGGTTGGTTTGGACCTGCGCTATTATATGGTCTTTGTTTAATAGAACCGCCCTGATTAGTTGCTCCCTTTTTGGTCCTGACAAAGTGAGGGTTCTTTTTTATCGCTCCCTGGCTTTGGTTCTGTTCATAGTTTTTCCACCCTGTTTGTCGCTGGTTGCTCGGCATAAATAGATATTTAGATATTTATTTCCTCGCTATGGCGGGCGAAGGTGGCTGCGAAAGCGCTTCTGTCATTTCTTGCCTCAGCTTCTTGAGCTAATGCCAAGGCTGATGGTAAGTCTCTTGGTTGCGCCGGAAAAACGGCTATTTTTAACGACTCTTTTAAGCCAGATATGAACGCATGTAAAGCGTCATCTCTGTGCTGTTCATTTAGGACTGCCGCCGCGGTTGCGTCGTGAGTCATGACTATTTTGTTGGTAAGAAGCGTGAGCTTCCGTTCGATCTCGTCATAGTATTTAAGAAGGGGCAGTTCTCCCTGTCTTGATAGACTTAACTTTTGTTCAATTACGTGTGCTGGAGTTTTGTCCGCATACGTAAAATCCAACCTTGCCAGTATGGCATGAAAGTTAAACACTGTGTTAAATGAGGCTAATACAGCCGCTGCCGCGCCCCGTACCTTATTTTTAAGTATTCCTACAGCCTGGTAATGTCGGCTGCTGCCTTTGTATGGCTCAAATACCCTATATGCTGCAGTAGCAGCCTGCCTCCAGGAAACACAGTTTTCCTGCTTCCCGTCGAATTCCGGGACAGATTTTACCATGTCCAGGGGCTCGTTAAATTCTTTCCCCGGTTCTATTTCTATTTCCAGGTAAGTCTGAATTTTCGGAGGTTTATCCTTTAATGAGCATAACTCCCCCATAATTTTAGCAAATTTTTCATCGAATAACTCCTGTTGCCTTTGGAGCGCGCAGGCTATGGCAGCTTCCATGCTCGCAATTTGTTCAGCCTGCATTTCATCTGTGCTCTGGGTTCGTGCGTTTTTAAAGTCAAGAACACTGTCTCAGATGTGTGGTACCCTGCTGGTCGATGGGTGACAATCTCTTTCAGATTGATTCTGTTCTGATTTCTGCCTTTCTACTCTTGTCTTCAGTTTTTTGTATTCTTCTAGAACTTCTTCGTCTGATGAGACGTTGTCGCTATTTCTATACATGAGTCAGTATAAAAGAAAAATATCGTGGGTGCCACAAAATTCAATCAAGGGTTTGTTAAAAAAAAACTTTTAGCACCTATTATTTTTTGCAACAAAATTTAAATATAAAAATGAACGTTTTATTAAAAAATGTTTTGTATTTTTTGTGACGGAAATTAGGCATCAAAAATAAAAATTTTTATTACTAAAAATTCTCCAAAAAATATAATTGGTTTATTTTATTTTTGCACAATTTAGCATAGGAAAATTTGAAATTTACTCGTTTTTAAGTGTCAACGAACTTTTTTTTTTGAAATATTTGCATTAACGAACACTTAGGACAAAAAGCCTACTCACATGTTCTTATATTTATTTCGTCTTCGAGTTATATGTTTTGCCGACGGCTTTTGCCGCCAATGGAACTGCCGCTGTCGCTGCTGCCGCTCTCGCTGCCGCTGCTGTTGTCGCTGCTGCTGCCGTTATCGCTGCCGCTGCTGTTGTCTTGGGCCGTGATGTTGACTATGGCCATGGCCGACACAGCAGGTTTTCTCATTGAACTTCCCAATTGATTTACGAACCAAGTTCCGTTGAGGGCTACCTTGTCAGAATAGGTTACCAGGTAGGTTCCAGATATTTTTTGCTCTGGCCCTTGGTTGTTATGGTTGTTATGGTTATGGTCACGTTGGCATCGTTCACGATGAGGGTGCCATGATCCACAATGGTAACTGGACCCAGGTGACCTGGGAGTGTGGAGCAGTGCACAATAGCCCCAGAAACTATTTGCTGGGCGCAGTTTTGCAATGAGCGAAGTTTCGCGCTGGGCATTCGGCGACAAGGTTCCCATCTTCAAAGTCCAGGAATACCTCTAATAATTCTATCAAACTAACGTCAATAAGCCGCCTGTCCTTGAATTCGCCAATATCGGAACTATCCAAAATTGCTGGGCTTACGATGTTAAATTTTGCTAGGGTTAAGCCCATTAAAATGTTTTCTAGATCCGTGATTACAATTCTATTTTTTGCTAGAATAATTTCCAAAAGGTGGGTTTCTTTATCTGTTTCGAATTTATGGATTTGATTCATTGAGTTTGTGAGTTCATTTAGACGTTTCTGAAATTTGATATTTAATTCTGTTTGTCCTTCATCTGTTCTCATTAATTGTTCTTGACTGAATTTTTAGTTGCTCCCAATCGTTAATGTCGGGTGTGCCGGCAATAACTTTTAGTGCTGTCCCGATTAAGTTAATACTCCTAGCGGCTCTATGGTGGATCTTTGAGGTAGAAACCAACTTGCGAATATTTGTAAGATCCGTCATTATGACTGGTGTCCTGTGATTGTCTGTAAATGTGTTCGTCATTGTTTCCGTCTGGTCGGCGTAGTCTTCATAAGTCGTCACGTTCGTTGAGTGCTGTAGGTATCCGTAGGACTCCCAGATGACAATTTCGTTGTCTTCTATCGGGATGTAGTCTGCGTTCGTGTAGTCATTAAGTTTTACTGTCGCGTTCGTCTTGACAGCCGTAAGTACAAAAACTAAGACGAATTTTCCTAACCTCGAAAAATATAAAAATAATAGAAAAAGGGGTTCAGTAATCTCGCGAAGATGGTTAGCGTAGATTGTCCTTGTGGACCACCCTCCCCTCAATTTGGACCGTGGTCCCCAGGTCTGCTTCAATAATTTTTTTCCGAACATAATGGCGAGAGCTTGTTTCCTATGCGTTTGTTTGCCTTTAAGAAAACTTTTTCACCAGCTTGATAGCCCTTTTGGGTCCTATCTTTGTTTACCTGGTCGAGGAATTTTTCTTGAGCCTATTGGATTCTCTTACTAATTCTGCTTTCGAAATCCGCGGGTTTTGAGTGAACAATCTCTATGGGTTTTTTGTTGGTTACCGAGTGGATAGAATTCTTGTATATGTTGGTTGCCAAAAGAATTAGTTCGGTCGTATCGCTTAAGTTGCCATCTATTTTCAAGCATCTGGCTATTTCCGTCAGGGTGCTATGAAACCTTTTTACTTGACCGTTTGAGGTGCTATGTAGAGGCGGGGCGTTGGCGATGGTGATATTGAATTGAATCATGAGTATCGACTTAATTGTTTCGGAGTTGAACGATCTTTCGTTATCACAATTGTTTTGATTTTTGGGAAGAAATTTATTATGTGTAGTATAGGGGATTTTACGTCCACTATGGCCCTCGATGCAACAGCCTGCACCGTGGCGAATTTTGAAAATTTATCGATGCATGTTAGAAAAAGGGTTCAGTCTGCTGAAAAAATGTCGATGTGGAGAATTTTCCCCACAAAAGAAGGTATCGGTGTTTCTGCTACCACTTGCTTAGATGGATGGCGTTTGTATTTTGCCATTGAAAAGGTCTTGCAATTCAAAGTTGTTTCTGTTACTAACCGAAGAATTTTAGGGAAAAAATAGTCCTTCAAGATTTTCTTTACATTTTCTTGTGCTGCTCGGTGAGCCCTGTTGTGTTCTGCTATGACAATTTCTCTTTGCTCAGTTGTACCCGTTATCTCCTACACGAAGCTTTTCGTATATTTGAATGACGTGCTGGGGAACAATTCAACCAGTCGATGTTGAATAAATGCCAAAATCGGTAGGGAGCAATATATTGCGTTTTCCACCTCAGCATTAACTAAATCTTGTAAAGTGTTAAGCAGATTTTCTCGGTTAGAAATTTTTATTACGTGTCGCACCTTGCTTTTAAACAAGATGAATGTGTCAACAGAGGAGCTGTTTCCTTCCTCAATTACTATTTGGTTCCGAAAACAGTTTACTGGGTTGTCCGTCGTGTCTATGGTGTATGTCAGTGACTGTTCGCTGTGTATGGTTGCTATATCTGATTCTATTTTGTCTTCTAAGACGTTTATGTTCTGGCGAGACAGCGCGTCTGCCACAATGTTTTTTTTGCCAGGTTTATAAACTAATTTTGCGCCGTGATCGTCGATAATCCCCTTCCAGCGTTTTAGTTTCGCAAAGGTAAGTGGCTGGTGGTCGGTAAAGATCTGCAAGCCTTTTACTCCGTACAAGTATTTCCTGAGGTTTTTCAGTGCCCAAACTATAGCAAGGAGCTCTCGCTCGTTAGTTGCATAATTTTTTTCGTTGTCCCGCAGCGCACGTGATATCATAGTAATGGGGCGGCCATCTTGCGATAGTACTGCTCCCAATCCAGAGCCTGACGCATCAGTCGTCAAGTCAAATGACTTTTTGAAGTCCGGGTAGGATAACAGAACGTCTTCTGATGCCAAGATCTCTCTCAGCCTGTCAAACGTTTCTCTCTGTTCCTTGGTCATATCTATGTCAACTTTTCTCGACTGATATTTGCTAGTTTTACCATTTTCTCCCTTTAGGATATTCGTTAAGGGTCTTGAGAGTCGCGAAGTTTTTTATGAAGCACCTATAATAGCTTGCTAGTCCCAGGAAAGATCTAAGTTTGTATAACGTTCTAGGCGAGGGGAATTGTTTTATTGCTTGATCTTCTTAGGTGAAGTTCGTAGCCCTGTTTGAGACACTATGAATCCCAAGTATTCGACGCTTTTTTAAAGAACTTTGACTTTTCTTGGGACACTCTTATGCCCGTCTCTAAGAGTTTCGTTAAGGCCCAATCCATGTCCCTAACATGGTCCTCTTTTGTTTTGGAAAGTATTATATTATTATAACGACATACACATAGCATATCTTTGAAATTCCTTTCCGAAGGACATCGTCGATGGCCCTCTGGAAAATGCTCGGGGCATTCTTAAGTCCAAATGGCAGTCTACAGAATTCGTATTTACCGTTGTTTATTGAAAAGGCTGTCTTTTCCCTGTCCTTTTCTGCCAGCTCTTATTTTGAAAGCCTGACTTGAGGTCGAGTGTCGTAAAAATTTCGACTCGCCCATGTTCAACAGTATTGTCAAGATGGTAGGGATAGGATATTTATCGTCTACGGTTTCTTGGTTTAGTTTCCTAAAGTCGATAGCCAATCGCTTCTTTTTAGCCCCATTTTGGTGAGTTCCTTTTTTGTCCACAACCCAGGTAGGGTTATTATATGGGGACTTGGATGGCCTTATTACGCCGTCCGCAGGAAGTTGTTTAACCTCTGCATTGACGAATTCGATTACACCAATGGGATGCGGGTATGACTTAGAGTATACCGGTTCCCCATCCGTTTTAATCGTTGCCATTGTGTTGATGTTAAAAGGTAGCGCTTCGTCCGGATCGGCGAAGGTTTTATAATTTTTTACAATCATTTTATCGAAGGTGGCTTTAATTGCCAGAAGAACGTCCTCGTCATCGATTTTTATGAAGTTAACGTTTTCCGCTTTACCAAACTGGATCTTTTCAGTTCCATTGCTAATGTGCAGAACATTTCTGGTAAAATCGAGCTTCGCTTTCACTTGTTTAAGTAAGTCGAGTCCGATAATGCCGTTAAAATCTTTAAGGTCGTTAAGAATAAAGAAGGGTGTTTTTACGTTGAACACTGAAACTAGACATTTTTTATCTATTTTAGTAAACCCATGGATCGACTTTACTGTGAAAGATTTATCCGCTGCCACGATGCTTTTCAGCCCCGGGAGTGGAGTAATGTAATTTTTAGGGGTGCCTGTGTCGATTAATAGTTTTGTTTCTTTTCCTGCTACCGTACGTGTAATGTAAGGAAGCAGGGATTTTATTCTAAAAAATTGCATTAAAGTTAAACACTGTGTTAAATGAGGCTAATACAGCCGCTGCCGCGCCCCGTACCTTATTTTTAAGTATTCCTATAGCCTGGTAATGTCGGCTGCTGCCTTTGTATGGCTCAAATACCCTATATGCTGCAGTAGCAGCCTGCCTCCAGGAAACACAGTTTTCCTGCTTCATGTCGAATTCCGGGACAGATTTTACCATGTCCAGGGGTTCGTTAAATTCTTTCCCCGGTTCTATTTCTATTTCCAGGTAAGTCTGAATTTTCGGAGTTTTATCCTTTAATGAGCATAACTCCCCCATAATTTTAGCTAATTTTTCATCGAATAACTCCTGTTGCCTTTGGAGCGCGCAGGCTATGGCAGCTTCCATGCTCGCAATTTGTTCAGCCTGCATTTCTTCTGTGCTCTGGGTTCGTGCGTTTTTAAAGTCAAGAACACTGTCTCAGATGTGTGGTACCCTGCTGGTCGATGGGTGACAATCTCTTTCAGATTGATTCTGTTCTGATTTCTGACTTTCTACTCTTGTCTTCAGTTTTTTGTATTCTTCTAGAACTTCTTCGTCTAATGAGACGTTGTCGCTATTTCTATACATGAGTCAGTATAAAAAGAAAATATCGTGGGTGCCACAAAATTCAATCAAGGGTTTGTTAAAAAAACTTTTAGCACCTAGTATTTTTTGCAACAAAATTTAAATATAAAAATGAACGTTTTATTAAAAAAATGTTTTGTATTTTTTGTGACGGAAATTAGGCATCAAAAATAAAAAATTTTATTACTAAAAATTCTCCAAAAAATATAATTGGTTTATTTTATTTTTGCACAATTTAGCATAGGAAAATTTGTAATTTATTCGTTTTTAAGTGTCAACGAAATTTTTTTTTTGAAATATTTGCATTAACGAACACTTAGAACAAAAAGCCTACTCACATGTTCTTATATTTATTTCGTCTTCGAGTTATATGTTTTGCCGACGGCTTTTGCCGCCAATGGAACTGCCGCTGTCGCTGCCGCCGCTGTCGCTGCTGCCGCTGTCGCTGCCGCTGCTGCTGCCGTTATCGCTGCCTCTGCTGTTGTCTTCTTAGGAGGAATTTTTTTGCAATTCCCGTTGCAGATTTCGGGTTTCTTCCACTTGTTAAGAGCAATTTTTTAGATTCTGGGTTGCAGATTTTGGGTTTCTTCCACTTGTTAAGAGGAGTTTTTGGGTTGCAGATTTTGGATTTCTTCCACTTGTTTAGAGGAATTTTTTAGATTTTGGATTACAGATTTTGGATTTCTTCCACTTAGATTTTGGGTTGCAGATTTTGGATTTCTTCCACTTGTTTAAATTTTGGGTTGCATACTTTGGGTTTCTTCCACTTGTTAAGAGGAATTTTTTTTTCAGTTTTCCTTCATTTTGTTAAAAGTTTTAGGAAATATTATGGTTAGATTTTTGTATTTTTCTAGTGCCAGTTCTTGACCGCAATTTTAATTATATTTTCACTTGCACTTATTGCACTGGATCGCGTGAGTCGTTGATTTTAATTTTACTTTTTACTTTCACTTGCAATTTCTTGCACTTGGATCGCGTGAGTTTCGTTGAGTTGGGCGACAATTATAAAACCGTTAAGTATTTATTTTATATTTTTATTTAATTCTCTGGAGTACAATTTTTGACTAAACTAAAGAACCTATCCAACTGCAGCTTGAGGCCTTTGCCTGGCTGCAGCGCTGTCGCCAAGGTGCCGGGTCAGCGTTTTGTCCCTGCCCGTGTCGATAACTCGCTCCGAGTGCTCTGGTCTGACTCCGGGTACTTGCACCCGGAACGCGCGGTCAGCGGTTTCTTCGCTGCGCGTGCAGGCCACCGGATATGGTCTGCAACTCGGCAGTTTCTTCTCTTGGGAACTGCCTGTGTTAACTGATATATGAGCAGCGAAAAGTTGAATTAAATTGTAATTTTAGCTATTCAGAATTCGAAAGTTGTTTTCTAAGAATTATGGTGTCGGATTTTTTTATTATGGGGGGGATTTTTTTTACAATAATAACATATCTCGGCGTGCTTTCCTGATGACAGGTTCGGCGGATTCAGTTTACTAAGGTACCTTCTCTGTACCGTAATTCACGTTCCCTTCGAACGGATACTTAAGGGATCACGGCGATTATTCCACTGTGCACAAGTCCTGTTTTTTTCAGGAGTGATAATTTGCGGCGTTTTTTAAACGGCACTTTTGCACTTCCGGGTCTCTGGATGTTTGGTTTTTCACTTCTTACTGATTAGGCGGAGGTTCGAAACGAAACGTCAGAATTTTTACTTTCCGAACTTGTTATCCCTTCGCGGTTTTAATCAGGTCCCTGTTCGGGCGCCAGTTAAAAGATTAATCATGATTTTGTTATAAAAAAAATAAAACAAATTTCACTTTGTTGAGTTGGATTAATAACTACATTAATAAAGTTTAACAATTATTAATTATAGCTACGCGTCGCTCCATCGCTGCCGCCGTCTCTGCCGCTGTTGCTGTTTCTGCTGGCGTTCTTTGATATCATTAGTTGCTGCTCTTGGTCGCCGTCGCCGTTGGCCAAACTTAATTGTAATTGATAATTAATATTGTATGCACTTAGTTGAGTTCGATCAACTTTGGAAATTGGCTGTTCTGCATTCCCACGATCGCTGACCTAAGGATTGCATTGCATTGCATTGCTGTTTGTTGTGCAATTAGTGCTAACTCTTTTCTTCTGTCTGGGAATTTGTATTATTTTGGGTGTTATATAACACCCATATATATATATATATATATATATAATCATATGTATTATTAAATACACTTTATACATTTAAAAAAATTGAAATATAGTAACTATAAAAAGAAAATAACTGCATAGAATTGCGTTATTTTTCTAAATAAGGGAGATGTAATAGCACTTAGCCCCAATGTTAATATAAACCAAAGTCCCCAGTGCAGGGTAGTGTTATACATATAAAGAGAAAGAGAGAAGTAAAACAAACCCAACGAGAAGATACAATTCAAGTGAAGTTCAGGCGCAGCAAAATAAATCCAAGCAAGAAATGTTAAAGAAGGCAAGAAATGCAAACACACA